>NC_057940.1:4382442-4447442 GCF_018555375.3 Anguilla rostrata | reverse complement strand
TCCTTGGATTCCGACGGTAAATGCACAGACCATTACAGGCCAATCAGCTGTGAGAAGGTCAAACGGGAAGATCCCTCACTAACATGGCCAACAGAATGGCATCCCGAGCACCGGTGCTCACCGTGCTGTAGATCCTCACCACCTCCAGCCAATCAGAGGGCAGCTGCACTGCCGCGCCAAAGTACCTGCGCAGGTGAGGCTTGGTGGCCGGCAGGTGGGCAGCCAGGGCCAGCAGGAAGTTGGCCGTGATGCGAATGTTCAGCTCCTGCCTGGTGTACACTGCCACCTGGTGGACGGATAAATGCGCAGCAACACTGACAGTCAGAAACCGGAGAGAGGGCAAACACTGCTATCTGCGTATGAGTTTGTATGTGGGGGAGGGGAGCACTTCTGCATAGTGCATAGTGTGTATCTGTGTGTAGTGTCTGTATAGTGCATAGTGTGTATTTATGTGTAGCGTCTGAATAGTGCATAGTGTGTATTTACGTGTAGCATCTGAATAGTGCATAGTGTGTATTTACGTGTAGCGTCTGAATAGTGCATAGTGTGCATTTGTGTATAGAGCAGGCGTAGTATAGTATGTAAAATGTGTATAGAGCTCAAATAGTGTCTGCAGTGTACTGTGCAGTAAATGCACAGTGTATGTACTGTAGAGAATGTAGTGCATGGCATATGTGTAGTGTATAGTTCATAGTGAATAATGAATGAATAAGTATCTCAGGTGTACTGTGTGTGTATCTCATGTGTAATATGTAGTGTGTGTATATCATGAATCTGTAATGTGTGTGTGTATCTCATATGTAATGTGTGTGAATCTCGTGTAATGTGTGTATCTCATGTGTAATGTGTAGTGTGTGTATATCATGTATCTGTAATGTGTGTGTGTATCTCATGTGTAATGTGTGTATCTCATGTGAAATATGTAGTGTGTGTATATCATGTATCTGTAATGTGTATCTCATGAGGTATGTGTGTGTATTTCATATGTAATGTGTGTGTATCTCAAGTGTAATGTGTGTATCTCATGTGAAATATGTAGTGTGTGTACATCATGTATCTGTAATGTGTGTGTGTGTATCTCATGAGGAATGTGTGTGTATCTCATGTGTAGTGTGTAGTGTGTGTATATCATGTATCTGTAATGTGTGTGTGTATCTTATGTGTAATGTCTGTGTATCTTGTGTAGTGTGTAGTGTGTGTATATCATGTATCTGTAATGTGTGTGTGTATCTCATGTGTAATGTGTGTGTTGACCTTCAGGAGGAACTCAGGGTCACTCTGGGATATGTGCTCTGCAAGGCTCTTTATCCCCATCCACACACTGTCCTCTGTATCCCAGTCCTCCTGCCCTGGGTTAATATACTTATGCACCAACGAGCAGCACACTACGTTCAGCAACAGGTACTGCAGACAGAGAGAGAGAGAGAGAGGGAGAGAGGGGGAGAACAGGAGAGAGAGAGTCAGAGAGAAAGAGACAGAGAGAGAGGGAGAGGGAGAGAGAGAGAGGGGGGAGAGGGGGAGAACAGGAGAGAGAGTCAGAGAGAAAGAGGGAGATGGAGAGACAGAGAGAGAAAGAGGGAGATGGAGAGAGAGAGAGAGAAAGAGGGAGATGGAGAGATGGAAAGAGACACACATACAAAACAATATGTATTGTACATGCAATATGCAATGCAATACACACATACAATACAATAAAGTACAGTAATATCTACACATACGATAAATATTAGACATTATACTTTATTTGGGCAGTCGCAACAGGTCTCTCACCTTCTTATCCTTCAGTTCTTCCTCTTGCTCACTGTTGCGCTCTTCTACCTCTCCAAACTCTTCACCCTCCAGCACAGGCACCTGCTCCTCTTCCTCACACGCGCACATGTCCGGGGCATCGATCTCTGCGGACTCATCCGATTGGCTGCCAGCCCAGCTGCCGTCCTCTGAGACCTGCCGATCCCCAAATAGTCAAACCTTACATTACACACACAGACAGACACAGACACGTACACACACACACACACACATACACGCACACACACACACACACACACACACACACACACACACAGACACATACACACACACGCACGCACACACACACACACACCCACACGCACACGCAGACAGACACAGACACGTACACACACACACACACACAGACACAGACACGTACACACACACAGACAGACACAGACACGTACACACAGACAAACAAATACACATACACACACACATACAAACACACACACGCATGCACACACACACATGCACACCCACACGCATGCACACACAGACACACACACACACAGACAAACAAATACACATACACACACACACACACAGAGACAAACAAATACACATACACGCACACACCCACACGCACACACACACACACAAGCACACGCACACGCGCACACACACCCACACGCACGCACGCACACGCACACACACACCCACACGATGAGATAGAGAGGAAGGAGAGAGGAGAGAGGAGAAAGAGAGGAGAGAGATGAGATAGAGAGGAGAGAGAGAGGAGAAAGAGAGGAGAGAGATGAGACAGAGGTGAGAGAAATGAGACAGAGAGGAGGGAGAGATGAGAGAGATGAGACAGAGAGGAGGGAGAGATGAGAGAGGAGAGATGAGAGAGAGGAGGGAGAGATGAGATGGAAATGAGACAGAGAGGAGAGAAAGATGAGACAGAGAGGAGGGAGAGATGAGAGAGAGGAGGGAGAGATGAGATGGAAATGAGACAGAGAGGAGAGAAAGATGAGACAGAGAGGAGGGAGAGATGAGAGAGGAGAGAGAGATGAGACAAGAGGAGAAAGAGATGAGACAGGGAGGAGGCAGCGGTAAGAGAGAGTGTAGAGAGCGGGGCATACATGACTCCAATCATCCATGGGGGTCTCCAGATCCTCTGAGTCTACAATCTCCCCCTCTGTCCCCTTCCCTCCTTCCTGGACCTCCTCCCCAGCAGCAGCAGGGGGCTGTGCTGAGGGGGGCAGCAGGAGCCCAGCAGGGGATGCCAGCGATGGGAGGAGAGGGGCACTCTGGAGGAGGTGGTTCTGGGTGCTGAGGAGGGGGGAGGAGAAGAGGGAGGAGGAGGGCGGCTGGAGGGAGGAGCTAGTGGAGGAGAGGAGGGAGGGGTCAGTAGAGGAGAACAGGGAGGAGGAGAGCTGGAGGGAGGAGTTTGTGGAGGAGAGGTGGGAGGGCTGGAGGGAAGGGGAGGAGAGCTGGTGGACCCATGACGGAGGGACGCAGTGGGGGCCAATCTGGGCATGGGTCAGGGAGTGGGTGGCAGAGGCCTGGGCCAGGATCCTGTTCTCTAGGCTCCGCCCCAAAGAGCTGGACGTCCCCTGAAGCTCCGCCTTCATCTCGCCGCTCAAGGTCAAAGGGCAGGGGCGGGGCTAAAGGCAATCAACCAATCACAGCTCTGCAATGAAGGGCCCAGTAAATCAGCCTGGAACGAAAAACAATTACCCACAGTTTTACATACTCAAGGCCTACCTGCGTGAAGTGAACTGAAGTGAAGTGAAAGGGTGTGCGTTTAAGGTAGTTATGGAGTCAGAACAGATTATGTGAAGAAGAAGTGAGCTCCAGAATCTGGGTGTGTCGAACTGTTGTTTGCAGAGGGAGAGGGGCGTGGAGGCCAACTGAGGAGCAGCAGACAGAATTGAGAGGTATGCTAGGTGCTTAGTCATGTGCGCCATTGTACGTGTCCGTGTCACATCTGAAAGCTTGGAATAAAGATCTATTCATGAATCAAATCATAGACTGTATAAAAATAGAACTTATTCTATCTGAAGGACACGGTAACAACTCCGGAGAATGATTCCAAAAAGGCGTACACTGTAACAAATTATGGGTTGTACAAGAAAGACTGCCAGTCTTTCGTGTACAAACGAAAGCCTCCTTCACGCCTACGCACATTTCATTTGGTAGCCGGAACTCCAATCCAGAGTTAGGGCAAAAATTAAAGGAGGAATGCGTGGTCTTCCTAGTTATTTTTTTACTTTGTTTACTATGAGGAAGCATTCCTTGTCATTTAAAGTCGTTTCAACTCGTGTTTATAGCACACTATTTTTAACCGTTTACGAAAAAAAAGTCCCTCCCCCGCGACATCCCTGCGCGTGCCCGTTCTGCGGTAGGGTAATCATGCAGCAATGCAGTGCCCCAATGCTAAGATACATTTTTTTTTAAATCCACGCGTAAGGTTGATTAACTCAGGTCGAGAATTGGCAATGGCAGTCCCATTGCGGAAGCCCGTGGTTTTACATGCTATTTCAGATATCAACACAGCTATGCCAACGTACGAATCAACAAACTTTCCCCTGCCAACTATTCAAGCAAGGTATAACGTCATACCAAAAATGTACGTCCACCCACAGCCTCTCTGTGTCTCTTACAAAAGTGACAACCGTTTAGCTACAAAATCAGCACGATAACTATTAAAATATTACCTAGATTGTCGTACGGTGTATGCTTTGATTAACGTTGTGCGCCGTGGATTTCACCACTTACCGGTGATTGGAGTAAGCTACTTCTTCCTGGTTAGGCTAAAGTCCACAACAATCATATGCTGGGCGACTTACCGTAAACACAGGAGCAAGAGCGCATCTTATATCTTTTAAAAAATTACATATTCCATATTCTCCTCCACAGGCTTGAAAAGTCTGTTGGTGCCCCTGTGCAAGCACTTAGGCTATGCGGTTGAAATCCTATCTCCCTGATAGACCCCCTGTTTGTTAGGGTAAACAAAAGTCCTCTATGTATTCCAGAGTAAACTTTGGAGTACCACAATGATCTGTATTGGGTTTCTTTGCTCTTTTCTCTGTACATGCTTCCCCTTGCGGACATTAGAAGTAGACATGACGTTAACTACCACTGCTAGGCAGATAACACTTTAATAATGATAACATTATTTTTCAGTTAAACCAGGTAAAACTGCCCATCTAGCCAAACTAGAGGAATGTCTTAAAGGATGTAAAGGCCTGGGTGACACAAAATGTCCTCTTACTGAATTCAGGTAGGACTGCAATATAATGGTGGTGACATAGCTCCGGAGGTAAGAGTGGTTGTCTAGCAGTCGGAAGGTTGCCAGTTCTATCCCCCACCCTGGGCGCGTCGAAGTGTCCCTGAGCAAGACACATAACTCCTAATTGCTCCTAATGAGCATTAGTTCCTTGCATGGCAGCCTTTCACTGTTGGTGTGTGAGTGGGTGTGAATGGGTGAATGAAAGGCATCAATTGTAAAGCGCTTTGGATAAAAGCACTATATAAATGCAGTCCATTTACCATATTAGTAGTAGGTCCCAAGTCTCTTTATAGAGATAAATTCTTAAAATCTAGATGTCTGTCTTCCCCAATGCAGTTATTAAAAACTCTGTCGTAACTACTGATTCCGATCACTTCTCTGAGGTCCACATTAAAGTGCATCAGATTAGATCTTTTCTGTTGAATATTTTGTGTAAAATGCTTAAACTACCTTTCCTAGGGTGAGCGGCTATTTGCAGTATACTTGCACTAATATTCACACATATTCAGTATATGGGGCACCGGTGTCATTTAATGGCCAGCGAACTAGACTTGCAACCTTGTGCAGATTGTGCTAAATAATTCGATACTTGGTTTATTGGCTTGCTACCAGCATTAATGTGTAGGGCACATCAGTCTGAATAAAACAAAATCTGAACGGTGTCGCTCGGTTGGAGCTAATTTTATGTCCAGGAAAAGAAAAACAGTACTTGTGTGGTGTTGATCGGGAGTGGGCAAGGAGGGCCACATCTGTTTATGTGCCGACTTCTGCTCTTTATGATTTCATTAGCCTGATAATTTATTTAGTCATTCATATTTTGGCTACATTTCTTGACAAAGGAACAGGTGAAGACAATGGATGCCTGCATCCACACTGGCCCTGCAGTAATGGAATTGACAACCCCTAGTGTAATGACCCCTGCTTGGACCCTGCAATTGCAGCTTCCAGTTATACTATTATTATTATTATGATTATTATTATTATTATTATCCATCCATCCATCCATCCATCCATCCATTATCTATACCCACTTATCCTGAGCAGGGTCGCGGGTGGTGCTGGAGCCTATCCCACCGGGCATTGGGCGAGAGGCAGGGGTACACCCTGGACAAGCATCCAATCTATCACAAATTATTATTATTAGTATTAATTTTTTAATTATTATTATCATTATACATCTTCTCCTGACAAATGGAGAGATGGGTAGTTTAAGTTAACCCTTAGAGACCTAAGGTGATGTTCACAATCCTTCACTAGTTTTCTACAGATTACACAGGTTATTTTATAACCCCTCATCCAACCCCCATTTTGTTCCACAGAATTGTCCCTATCAATGCCTGACTTTGACTTGACTGAATAAAAAAAGTTTGCTTGCTTTCTTTCCTTTACATACCGTATATTTACTTTAGGGCCATCGACAACAGGGTAACAAATATGAGCACTGCTTTTTTATTTTGTTATGTTTGCTCACTTATGTATTTTTTTTTTAACCACATCTTTGAATTAGCTGATCTGTCATAACTTTTTTTCTTATCATAAATGTCATGTCCTATTCGCCTTGGTGATATCAATACCTTGTGATGTACAGTATATATGTTCAGTGACATTCTGTTGAAATGTTCGTGTCGAACCCATGTAACACACGTAGCCAACATGTACACAGCAAGCCCTGACGCTCCTGGAGACAGAATGTTATTGTTTGGGATGACTACCATGCAATTTTAGTAAGAATTTTTTTGTTTTCCCCCTCTCACACCCCCTCCTACCACCACTGCTCCCCTGGTCCCACTGCATTTTCTGCATTGTATGTTTTTGTTTTTTGTTTTTTTTTCTGCATTGTATGATTTATAGTTTATGTATGTATTCATGTATTGTAAAGTGTCTTTGAGACTATGAAAAGCACTATATAAAATAAATATCATTTTATATTATTATTAATAATAATAATAATAATAATAAGATAATATACATGTGGGGGACGTTATGGAGCATAGCGAATGTGGTCCTTGTTTGACAGTCAGGAGTACAGGGGTACTCACCACAAGAACAGAGAAACATGACATCAAGACTCCAATAACATGCTTAAAAGAAGACTTTATTAGAGGGACAGAGGTAACAGATATAGCGATAATAGAGGGTGAGAAATCAAAGCTTCAAGCGCATATCCTTCGCCATGAAACGTCCGCTGAAGCTGCTTTTTCTGTTTGTGGTTGACCGGGAAGTCAGTAGTCATCGTTGCCAGTGGGTAAGACTCGAAGAAAGCGAGTCACTGAGTAGGACACTGCTGTTGTACCAGCAGGTGCAACCTCATTCTTCGTATTCCAGCTTATAATTATCATGTAATGCTTGTAGTTGTAAGTCCTGATAGAGGGAAAAGCGTAATGATCAATGAATCCACCCGGCGGTAATAAGAATAGTTTTGCCAATGCTTACGAGGCAAGTTTCCGTGCACGCAGTCCTCTCTACCCTGCCAGTCGTCAGGCTGCCCAGGATTCCAGTTGGTGAAGTCCAATGCAGAGCCGTCTGACCAAACCCATGTACCCTCCTAAACAGGGAGGAAGAAAGTCACGTGCCTGCGGTCAAGATAACATGCTTAAATTTTAAATTGTTCGCAAAATTTTTGTTCTCAAAAGAGGGATATCAAGGCAATTGTGTTCTCCGTAACGCAAAGTGTTTTCACATTCTTAATTGTACCATAATTAAATCATTTTAATAATGAAATGCACTTCCATGAATCATTATCTGTTCAAGAATATAATTTATATTGCCAAATAAATGGTCTATCATCAGACTGTTAACAAGCTGTTTCTTTTTCATTTTTAAGTGGTGTCAGAGTTGACTCCGTCAATTCCTAATTGATTCCTGAGCCTTTTACCACTGGCTAGTGTGTGCACACTGGCCATCTTTTCCCATAATACCTTTTGGATGTCTGTCAGCCCAATCCAGAACCTACTCTCCCGTGGGTCGGAGTACTTGTTGAGCTCCCTCAGAAACTGATATTCCACACTGCTGTGCACCGACGCCAGATGTCCACCTTCGGTCTTGCAGTGGGACTGCAATAGAACATGGGAGACAACACTCGTCAGTCTGTTGTAATTTATCACATTTTTTTAGCATCAAATTTATCACAGTTTTCCTTGAGCCGCACAGGACAACTGAAACGAGAATCTGGGCAGAATGATATTTGTCACAGCAGGGCCAGGACAAGGAGAGATCACCATTTGCATCTGTTTATTTATAAAGCCCTTCTTAATAAATTAACCTTTTACATGATTTCACCTCTAATCTTGAAAGATATACAGTACCTAACCACACTGGCTGCCAAGATCTCATTTTTCAGGTTCCTCAAATTTTCTCTGGCCTAGATAAAAGCACTTTCAAATTTTTTGCTTTTCAAACCCTGAACGTATTACACAACAAACTGAAACTTGAGTATTGTTGTTTTGATGTTTAATGTGTTCTTTTAATGCATCTTTGCACTCGTTCCCTCCATGCTTCTTCCAAGAAATAGATAAAGATCGATTGAAATAGAGGTTGAATGATTAGTATTATACAGCACACTATTGCTAAATTGCTATTAGAGCTGTTTTGTGTTACCTCAGCTTCACGCCAGTTTTTCAGAAGGTCAAAATGCTTGTAGCAGCAGTCGTTGAAACCTTTCCAGCCTTTGGGACAGGTGTCCGCACACTGCTCGGACACTGAAGGATGTGAACGCACAGCGTAAAATGGTGAACTGACGCAGTGCTTCCAAACTGTGGGTCAAGAGCTGCTAGGTTGTAAAGAGAGTTTAGCTGGGTCAGAAGATAAATATGAAGGAAATAAAAATTTAAAAAATAGAAAAAATTTTAAACTGTGTTTTGTTTTCTGTTTATGTACACACAGGTCCAAATAACGGCACTAATATTAAATTGCATTGTCCAGTACATGCAGTTTTTTAAGTTTGTGTGGGGGGAGTGGGGGTGGGTGGTGGATTTAAATTCTATATTTGAACTTTTTTTAAAAAAATGGGGTGGGGGGAGTAGGTGTGTTTCAGACACCAAGAATTTCCTCATTTAGTTGGTCCTCTGTTCAGAACGATTGGGAGCCACTGGTTCTTCTGTCACAGACCCTGGGATAACTTAATTACTGTGGCATAATATTGTTACGCATTTGAGTAAAAAATAAAAAAAAAAAAAAATCAGCTGATTGCTCCTGAGTTCCCATTTAAATGATTTTAGTTGTGTGCTCACAGTGTTGCGATGTCTAGAAGGCTTTCTGAATTACCTTCAAAATACCAAATGCTTTGCACGTGACAAATCAGACATACGTTGGAAAGCACACAGGTATAGTTATATTCCCAACCCCTCCTCCTTTTAACCAGACGTTATTTAACCAAATGCTTTTTTCTCTCATTGGCACAGTCAACTGTCATAATGAGACACACAAACGACAACCTGCAATTAATGCACCATAACCTGTGTATAGCTCACCATCTGAGGTGGAAAAAAAAGAAACACTCACCCAAAGTTAGGCCAGAAAGAACAGCCACAAAAATGAGATTCGACATTGGGAAGGAGACCATGGTGGATCTTCAAGTTTCAGGAGAGACAGAGGATTAAAACATCTTAATATCACCCATAATTTAAGGTGAATGGTTCAGTGCAAAGAAACAGACACAAAGATATAGCACGCACAGACAACTATATTCCAGTTCATACAACAGCTTATCCAAAAGAACTATACAGGAAACCAAGAGAAGGACAGGTATATGACTCACCTCTGCGGAGAAATATAATGTTTCTAAATGTTTCCTCCCACATTTAATGTAGTGACGTACACACAGAAATGTTTATATTCCATTACGTTTTAGCATTCAGTTCAGATTAAATGCCTTGTTCAAGGGTACAATTGAAAGATGCTCCAACTAGGAATCTACAATCACAACCCCAGTTCCCTACCAAAAGAAAAGAAATGCAAAAAAAATAATAATAATAATAATGAAGAAAATGCGTATGAGGCCAGAAAGCCTATTTCTTCCCTTACCTGTAGATACCAGCTGGAAGAAAACAGACAGGTGGATCTATGGTTCTGTTCTGCTGTGCGATGAACATATTCTTCTATTTCTTCACTCAGCCTTTATAAAGCGATTAGATAAGTAATGTAAACAAGTTTCACTTGAAGGGATACTGGGATTCTAGAGGTTGATTGTTGAATCAACTTCAAAGAGTTGCTTTTCCAGACTTGACCCATGATTAGATGAAATGCTCCGTTTCACATATTACCTAAATGTTGTGAAAAACAGATTTGTCTGTAATTAGTAAGTTTCCGCTGGGCCCCAGGGGGAAGGGGTGAGCCCCTGTTGTATTCAATTTCAATGTGAATGGTACCTGTTTAAATAGGAGGATGGATTTGAATTTGAATGGTCCAATCGGAAGAACACAGCCTTATCACCAATCAGAGGCAGTGCTCCCTTTTAACAATATAATTCCACAATATGCAAATACCAGTCTACTGTAAACTGTATAAATCTGATCACCCACCAATACTATTTTGAACTTCCTTGCTGAGTTGTTCCCGTAGCCGGCTGCGTAATAAATCTTCCTGTTTTTACTACAAACTTTTGATCTGCTTCTTCCTGGGCTAACGGTCATTTTACCTGTTTTTGGGAACATCTTGATTCCCCTACACCTCTTTTCCACCAACGTGAACCTAGTTCTGGTTCTGGGCTGGTGCTAGTGCCGGTTCGCAGTTGGTTCAACTTGCGAACCTTCTAAGAACCGGTTTGCTTTTCCACGGGCTTGAGAGCCATGTCGTTACGTGTGTATATGTCTCCGCTTTCCCAACAACATCATTACCTAAATGTATGTCCTGTAAAAATACAGATAATAAACTGTCTAAATGTAATAAAAAAAAATTAAAAAAAACTACTTCATACGTATACATTTAGTTAACGGCGATGAGTGTTCTGTGAAGTTTAGGTAGCAAACAACTAGGCTGAATCCTTCTGACATAATGTACATAGCAACTATACGCTCATATCGCCTAGTTTCACTCACTGAGACCAAGCGGAATCGATAACGATTCAGAAAATACATAACTTTAAAAGGTTTAATTCAGTCTCCTACTGGGCCTTTTGCCGGTTATTGAGAGTGTGACATAAAATTTCAGTGCCACTGATAATCGAATGTTTTTCACATTTACCATTCGATTGACCAAGTAGAGTACTATTCAAAGTACATTTTTATGGGTTAGCGCTGTCAGATTGCGCTAGTTACTTCACATTAACCTTGTATGGCGATCAGTAAAGGATAACAGCACAGTACCACTTAATTCTTGTCACTTCTATCACCACTGTAGTGTAATGAACTTTTAAAAAAAAGGTGACAAACTACATTTTCTGCGAGAAATGCATTGTCAAGCTCATGCGCATACACTGCTGGTGACATTCTACAGCTCCGTTTTTCCCTAACGGCTATTTTGCGTCCTGCGACTTGGGTTACAACAGTGAATATGTACGGATTCCTAGACGTGCTGATAGCGACCACCCTTTTTCATATTAACCTCAAATAAGCAGGACAGGATACTTAAACAGTATGCTAGCAAATTCATGTCAAGTTCCCTTCATTTATATGGGGTGGTCGATATACGTCCCCTTAGCAACCAAAAGCTAGCGCTGGACCACCTCTGAGTTATTTGCCGGCAGAGAAAAAAATCGCAAAAGTACTGAAAAAATAACCACTGGAGGATAACCAGGACATTTTTTACTACGTAACTAGGTACAGACTGTTACCGATATTTTGTCTATTTCATATATAGTTGCAAATCAGTTTACGTTTTCTTGTCTGTCGAACGAAGGTGGTCTCACTCTACCTGGCAGTCACAAAGTTTTAGTTGGTCTTGGTTGGTCACGATAATCCCGCCCGCAGCCCCTGACGTAAGCAGTTCTTGGTTCTAGACCAGCCAAGTGTTGGTGCCACTTTGGAGCCAGTTTTTTCTGGCCGAGAGTCGGTTCTTTTACTGTCGAAAAGTGAAGAACTAGGCACCGGCTCCGAACCGGCCCTCGAAATGCCTTGGTGGAAAAGGGGCATAAGGAGTTTCAGAGGAATTTGCCACATGATTAGATAGCAATAGTGTAAACACAAAGTTTCACAAAGAAGTTTCACAGAAATTTATAAATTTGCCACATGATTAGATAGAGGTAATGTAAAAAATTCCGTTTTTTTGACGTTTAAATCAGATGATTATGTCTCAGCCAGGAGAGGAGGGTGTTCATGTGATGTCACTATTGAGTTTTGAAGTGTATTGCGGCCTTATCAAATGGCAGTGTGATTTTGGCAAGCATACAGGAGAGCATTAATATATAAAAGAAAAAGCAAGGGTCCTAGTATAGAGCCTTGTGGGACTCCAAGAGAGCAGAAGGATGAGTTTGAATGAGTTGTGGCTGATCTTACAGACAGGGATTGGTTTTGGAGGTATGATGTACTCAAAGTGGTAGAAGCAGGTGATGTGTTAAAATGTTGTTTTGACAGAAGGAGTGTGTGGTTCACAGTATCAAATGCTTTCCTGATGTCTATGAATATGGCTTCAGTCATTTGCGCATTGTTAAGAGCACAGCACATGTGTTCAGGGAAGAGAAAGCAACAGATGCAGTTGAGCATTGCTGTCACAATCCAAATTGATGGTCGTTTAGATGTTGACTTTCAAGGTAGCTTGTGAGTTTCATTGTACGAATCTTTTCAAGCAACTTGTGAAAATGTTAGTGAGTCTGTAATTAGACACTAATTGTGCATCACCGGATTAAAAATTGGAGGCATTAGGTAACGTTTCCAGTATTGAGGAAAAACTGATTTCTGAATACACAAGTTAATCAGAGGATGAAATAATGGGAAGAAGACACTGTGCTGTTCTTTTAAGGACATACAGTAGCCGTTTCACTGTAAATGTCCTGAGCTTTTGAGTTTGATGTGTTTTCGAAACTGTAGAGATAGGTACTTCAGAAAAACAGCGTGTAGAATTTGTGTGTGTTTTCACTTCCCTTGAAAACGGCAATGTTAGAAACTGTAAACTAATTTAAACATTGTACGCAAACATTATAAAACTGCCTTCAGGGTGCTTCAGCTATTCATATTCAGATTATCTATATTTGCTTATTTTTTGGGGATGACAGCTTTTTTTGTTAAATATTTGAACATGCCTGTGTGTGCTTAGCTACATTTACAACAGCCGATATTAAGCATTAAGCTTCTTGCGGGCCGTGGAGTCCGGTTCCTCATCGCTGTGGTCAACAGACTACACCACCCTTTCCTCGATCCCCAGGTGTTACTGATTAAACTTGCCGTAGCTTCCTGGTCAACAACAGCTGTGAGACATTTTATGGAAACAGTCATGAATTAAACTGTATACACTACGAGGCCAAAAGCATGTGGACACCTTACATCCAACATCTCATCCAAAATTGTGGGTATTAAATGTGGAGTTGATTTGCCTTCACTCTCCTGGGAAGGCTTTGTCTGTAAATAATATTTGATGTAAAATGACAATTGATCATATCTACGTGTCAAGTGATTCCTTATGCAAGGACATTTTAACAGAACTAAAACGTCAAAGGACAATTGACATTAAGCATGGCAATGCAAATCTTTGGGAAACTCTGGACTTTTAATATTGAAAATGTTTTACCGAATGTTTTAAGATTTCCTTCTTTATGTACTTGTTTGTAATGACTTGTATAATTGAAATAAAGTTTATTCATATAAAAAAGGAAGGATTTATGCTATATGTCGGAACATTGCTGCAGGGATTTGCTTCCATTCAGCCAGAAGAGCATTAGTGAGGTCAGGCACTGAATGAGTGATTAGACCGGACTCACAATTGCCTTTCCAGTTGATCCCAAAAGTGTTTGACGGGGTTAAGGTCAGGGCTCTGTGCCAGCCAGTCAAGTTCTATCACACCATTCTCGACAAAACAATTTCTATATGGACTTTGTTGTGTACCCTGAGCCTCGGAGGCGTTGTCACGCTGAAACAGGAAAGGGCCTTCCCCAAACTGTTGGGGAAGCACAGAATCATCTAGAGTGTGATTGTATGCTGTATTAAGATTTGCCTTCACTGAAACTAAGGGGCCTAGCCCAAACCATGAAAAACAACCCCAGACCAAAGGGTGTCCAGATAATTTTGGTAATATAGTGCATGTACAGCCATACTATATGAAAAGGGGCTTGGCCTTGGTGACATCTTAGTGTATATCTGAAGTTATGATACAGGGAAATGAGATGCCAATTTTTGAAACCAACTGCTACCGTCTATTTGCATTTTGCCCCCAGTTTGGAAAACCAAATCATGTTTGTAGGCCAGTCTCAGCAATATCCATGATTTTGGAACTGAAATTTAATTTTAATTTAAATCCAAACTCACCATCAAAGGGTTAAACACACACGCATGCACACGCGCACACACACACACACACACACACACACACACAGCTATACCTGTATGTCACATCGCTGCAAGTTGATCTCTTGATCGATGGCACTCTCAGACGTGGCCCCAGAGAATTTAACTCCTCCCCCATGGCTGAGAACAGGCTGCTGTTCGCTACATTGGCCACCTGGGGGAGACAGAGACTCCTGCAACATGTCCCATGCAGGTTGCTATCAAGGTGCTATATTGAAACTACAACAACGTTCGAATTCTGGCAACCGCCGCTCAAGTTTCCATACTAGCCCGCGTGCACGCGACAACCGTTGTAGTTTCAATATGGTAACTTACTTTTTTAAGGCACATAGCGGCTTCGAAATTCACGGTTGACACATTAATGGGTGTAATGTATTTCGCAGAACAAAACGCGAAACTCCCTTAGGTATACGTTAACCACAGACCTTATTTTCAACAGAAGCCGAAATCCCTATGCCGGGGGAACCCATGGCGGAAGAAATTCCCAGGTTGGCCTGCAAAAAGACGCAATCACTGTAACGCTCTATTTATGCATTAGAAATTGGTTGTGCGCATCCTGTAGCGAATTAATCGCTCAAAAATAAAAATAATCACATATGTGCTGAAGCACTACAAAAACCAGACGCACGGAGGCTTCACTTGACTGTCTGAACGCTGGACACCCCTGCTTTACAAATTGAAAAAGTGAAGTTAGAGATTATTATCCAATCTGGAAAATTAGTGTTGGACATTGCTTCTCCTAATTAATAAGAATCAAATCCTATTCCAGTGGTCGTTGTCTGCCCAATTAACCACCTGAGGGGTTTAACGGATTAACAAGGATGTGGACATGTAACGCAGCAGTGTTTTACTGGAATGGCAATTTGGATAGGGTCAAAATCAGACTGATAAACACAAAAAAAGCGCTATGGGGGCAATGTGAATTTTACCATGGAACACCTACATAGAAGCGACAGGATAATTCACAAATATTTAAAGACCGGTAGGATAAGTTCTTGTAAATGAGGTCGGGTGGACGAGAGTGGGACTTTCCAGTAAACATGACTGTTTGTCCTATATTTACACTAAGCTTCCCAGATGTAATTCCCACGGCTGTTCACGCAACGAGGGGATTTCACTATATTTAAATGCATACCTCATCGCAAAACGAGACCATTTTCTGTTTCCCGATTGGCTGGAAAAGTTCCGACAGGGTTTGACGTCAACAAGCCTTCCTATCCAAATGAAAAAAATCACTTCCTCTTTTGTGTGCTGCGCTGCGTGTCGGGAAAACGGACACAAAAGCACGGAAATGTCGAGTGGCTAGTCAAGGAACCGAAAGAAAAAAAAAACACATCAAGAAACAATATCGCTTACTAGCATAAGTCATCACCTAACGTTTTTTTGGAAGATATTGTTTATTGGAGAATATCTTGCAATATTCCGATAGAATACATTTTTTTACTGTCGCTAACTAGTCTAGCTAGATAGCTAACACCCACGGCAGAAATGGGTACTAGATCCAGTCGTTTCCAAGAAGAAACAGTCGCCACGGCGTTTGCGAAGGATGGCATCAAGAGGGACTCCTGCCGAAGACTTCGCAACAAGAGGCCTACTAGTTTAGTGGTGGATTTCTCGGGCAGCTTCGACCAGGACTCGGAAGTCAGTCGCAGTCGTTCAGAGGAGGGCAGCGACTCGGACCAGGGGCGTCCGACGGGCGCCGATGGAAGCCATGGTGACATAAACAGCCCAAGCAATCCCGATCAAACTACACCGGACGAGACTGGTGATGCTGGTGGGCCCGCGGATGGTGCTAACTCTGGTTCAACAGGAGACGTCAACAACGACGGTCTGTCGGTGGAGGAGACGGGCCGCATCCCCCATCGCACTTTCTCGGAGCGTCTCCCCTCCAGCCGACATACTTCCGGTCGCAGTGGATCTTCGCGAACCGCCGCACGCGCTCGGGGAAGCAACCCGCGGCCAGTCTCGGAGGCATGGATCGGTGTGTACAGGGTCAACAGCCGCCACAGCAGTGAGTACCTTTTTCTGACATTTAAAATTTTCTGTCGTTATGTAACGCAACAATCATTGTATCTCTATAGTGCCTAAATGTGTCATCTTGATGCACGGTCTACCAGAAAACCTCACCCTCGCGGTCTACGAGTGCCGACATGTTTGGGAATGTTTTGCAGCTTGCTAACACACGTTGTGCGCGTGGAGGACGCGGTTTTACAGGGTCTGTGCAGTTTGTTTCCCAGAAATGAAACTCTAGCTCCCATTGTTTCCCTGTCTATGCGAGAAGCTAGGAAACAGTCATTACTTTTATGGAACCGGTAGCTAGTAGGCGATGTGGTTGTCAGGTTGCTCCTGTTGAAATGACTGGTTTCTGAAAACGCCTGATTATAAGAAACAGTGACTGTTCGTTGGGCCGAAGTGGTGAAGTAATCACCAGAACTGAGGCAACTGAAGTTACTCTTGATTTCTTCTTTTTTGTGCCAGTGTTTCATGTTTGTTTACCCTCTGCCTGGCACCCTCGGAAGACCAATTCGTTTTTTACTCAGAGCGAAGTGGCTGAATCAGTGGTTGCAAATAGCGGTCAATGAGCCCAGGTTGTCCCGAGCAAAATTGAGGAAAAAATAAACACACTTTACATCTTTAAGGAATTGATCGTTTCTGTTTCAGTAGCTCAAACATTTTATATTTTGGACCTTCAAATCAAATTGATTAGTGACAAGATGTGTATTTGGTCTTGATAACGCTATTGTCATTTCAATTGTTTATATATATAAATATATAAATGTATATAAGGTCACACTATACGACTAAAAGTTTCTGGACATCCCTTGGTCTGGGGGCTGTTTTTTGGCTGGACCACAACAGCGGGGCCAGCCCTATAAACGCGAATGTCTGTGACTGAGTGATGAAGTTACACCATTGGTCGGCCGGTCCAGCCATATACTAGGTTATGACCTGGTCTTATTATGGTTTGGGCTAGGCCCCTTCGTTCTAGTGAAGACAAATCTTAATGCTACAGCATGCAAATACATCCTAGACAATTCTGTGCTTCTCTAACAGTTTCAGCATGACATTACAGGCATTTAGCAGACACTCTTATCCAGAGCCCCTGGGCATACAGCGAGGTCCATGTAGAAATTTTCTCAAGAACGGTGTGGAAGAAATTGACTGGCCTTCACTGAGCCCAGACCTCAACCCCATCCAACACCTTTGAGATCAATTGGTAAAGCCAACTGCGAGCCAGGCCTAATCGCCCAATCAGTGCCCGACCTCACTAATGCTCTTCTGGCTGAATCCCTGCAGAAATGCTCCAACATCTAGCACAAAGCCTTCCCAGAAGAGTGGAGGTTGGTATAGCAGCAAAGGGTGGATCAACTCCATATTAATGTCCATAATTTTGGATGAGATATTGGATGTCAGGTGTCCACATACTTTTTACCATGTGATGTGTGTCTACTGCATATTCTTATGGTCAAAGTTCTTTGACCCCATAACGTGTTTATAAGACACAGCAGTTGAGGCAGCACATGCTGATAACTCTGTGATGTCTGATCCATAGCATATGATGTCACATTCATTTTAAACATGCTTCTAGTGCTGGTTCTACACTGCAGCCTATTGTGGGTGTGGTAAAGATGTCTGAAGTTAACTTTTCATCAGCTGCAGGGTAAACATAATTAAACATAAAATAAACATTTTTAATTGCAATTCCATACACCCCCTACATAATTAAACATAATATAAACATATTTCATTGCAATTCCATACACCCCCTACATAATTAAACATAATATAAACATATTTCATTGCAATTCCATACACCCCCTACATAATTAAACATAATATAAACATATTTCATTGCAATTCCATACACCCCCTACATAATTAAACATATTCCCAAGGACGTGCGTTAGCGGCGCGAGGGCGTGCGCTAGCACCGCGAGGACGTGCGTTAGCGGCGCGAGGGCGTGCGTTAGCACCGCGAGGACGTGCGTTAGCGCTGAGAGGACGTGCGTTAGCGCTGAGAGGACGTGCGTTAGCACCGCGAGGACGTGCGTTAGCGCTGAGAGGACGTGCGTTAGCACCGCGAGGACGTGCGTTAGCGGCGCGAGGACGTGCGTTAGCACCGCGAGGACGTGCGTTAGCACCGCGAGGACGTGCGTTAGCACCGCGAGGACGTGCGTTAGCGCTGAGAGGACGTGCGTTAGCACCGCGAGGACGTACGTTAACACCGCGAGGACGTGCGTTAGCGCCGCGAGGACGTGCGTTAGCACCGCGAGGACGTGCGTTAGCGGCGCGAGGACGTGTGCTAGCGGCGCGAGGACGTGTCCGCGTGTGCTAGCGGCGCGAGGACGTGTCCGCGTGTGCAATCGGGAAAACCGCAGGCGTTCCTAAAGGAGTGCTGTACGACACCCACACACACGCTCTCGGGCGGTGCGCGCGTTTGTGTCTGTGCGTCTGCGTGCATGAGCGTCTGTGTGTGTGTGTGTGTGCGCGCGCACGTGCGTGTGTGCATGTGTGTGTGCGTGCACTTGTGTTTTCACTTGTCACGAGACTCCCAGAAGTTTGTGTGAGCAGTTTGAGGTCTCTGTGTTTGGGAGGGTTTTACAGTGAGGGGGCTTATTGTGTGAGGAGGGGCTTCTGTATGAGGGGGTTTACTGTAGGGGCGGGCGGGCGGCGGGGGTCGTTTCTGTGGGAAGTGGGTCAGGTTGATTGGCCCTGGGGCTGAAATATGCCGCTGCCACAGGGCCTGGCGTGTGTGTGTGTGTGTGTGTGTGTGTGTGTGTGTGTGTGTGGTGTGTGGGGGGGGGGGGGGCGTCTCTAATCTAGCCCCTGATTAATGTGGCAGCGTTTCCGAAGCCTTAATCCTGCATTTGAGCCCCTCCAAAGCAGATTATCCTCCTGCGCAATGCCATTCCTGGGCTAATTACCCTGCCTGCTTCACCTCATTTGGGTGGGTGGGGGGACCAGCAATCCTGGCCCTGGAGATTTAAAAGATTTAAATTTTACTGCGGTTTAAAGAGCTAATTACACATGTAGCTTATCTTGTTCTGTGGGTTTATACTGAAGCTGGTCTGAAGGTGCAAACTAAATCCAGCAGAACTTGAGGCTGTCCACGGATAATATTTCAGCCTTCCTGCTTCAACTGAATTTTTATGATGATGATGATGATGATGATGATTGTTGTTGTTTTTGTTGTAGTTGTTGTTGCAACAATCCCTCTCTCTCTCTCTCTCTCTCTCTCTCCCATTCTCTCTCCCCCTCTCCCTCTCTCTCTCTCACCTCTCTCAGCCGTGCGCTGTCCGTTCTGCTCCAAGCCCTTCCCGGGAGGCCGAATCGAGGAGCACTTGCTGAGCTGCCTCACGTCCCCCCCTCTCCCGTACAACAGTGAGTGCGCACGGCAGTGGTGACGATGATGACATCGATAACGATGTCCCTGTGCATATGCTGGAGTAGTACTCCCTGCTCTCCCTTACACGTCATTGGTTCCCCGTGTGTGCTTCACATTCGTGATTGGTTCAGAGATTCCTGATGAATTCTTCAGAAATCCTTGCATGTGTTAGACAGGTCAAGTAACCTGTCGGCTTGAAACTGCCCAAGTGCATCACGTCTGCCATATTATACTGACAAGTCTCATCCAAACCACCCTATAAAACCGACAAATTGCATTTTAACTGCCCAATTATTTTTACCAATCACATCCCAACTACCCTATTACACTGCCCTATTACGCTGACCAATCACATCCCAACTGCCATATTACACTGCCCTATTACGCTGACCAATCACATCCCAAATGCTGTACTGTGCTGACCAATCACATCCCAACTCCCTTAATTAAAATGACCAATCGCATCCCAACTGCCCTGTTACACTGGCCAATCGGATCTCGGCTGCCCTGTTGCCCTGAGCATGTGCGCTCTTCCCCTCCTGCAGTGGACACTCTGAGTAAGGACAGTGGGGAGTGCAGTATTTGCCTGGAAGACCTCCTGCAGGGGGAGACCATCGCACGCCTGGCCTGCCTCTGCGTCTATCACAAGAGGTAAGGAGTACTGCCGGTCCCTAAGACTGACACACTAGCAAGCAAATACGGCAGGTCCCTAAGAGTGACATGTTATCAGACAAAATACTGCAGGTCCCTGAGAGTGACACTCTATCAAACAAATACTGCAGGTCCCTAAGAGTGACACACTATCAAACAAATACTGCAGGTCCCTAAGAGTGACACACTATCAAACAAATACTGCAGGTTCCTAAGAGTGACGCACAAGCAAACAAATACTGCAGGTTCCTAAGAGTGATGCACTAGCAAACAAATACTCCTGGTCCCTAAGAGTGACACGCTAGCAAACAAATACTCCTGGTCCCTAAGAGTGACACGCTAGCAAACAAGTACTGCAGGTCCCTAAGAGTGACGCACTATCAAAGAAATACTGCTGGTTCCTAAGAGTGATGCACTAGCAAACAAATACTCCTGGTCACTAAGAGTGACACGCTAGCAAACAAATACTCCTGGTCCCTAAGAGTGACACGCTAGCAAACAAGTACTGCAGGTTCCTAAGAGTGACGCACTATCAAAGAAATACTGCTGGTGTGCTAAGTCCACTCTTGCACTATGCAAAAATGCATTGCTAACCCTTTAGTTTTTAATTTAACAAAATATCAAATGTGTGGCAGAGGAACAAATGTATTGAACACAATGAAAACATTAAAATATGTTTTTAAACGTGAAGGAAACATGAATGTTTATATTGTAAATGAGCAACTGCACTTAATCAGTTATCCTGGTCAATGTCTGTCTGATGATGATGATGGTGATGATAATGACGTGCATGATGATGATGATGGTGGTGGTGGTGGTGGTGGTGATGATGATGATAATGACGAACGTGATGATGATGACAACGAGTTGTTTTTCTACAGTTGTATTGATTCTTGGTGCAAGGTGAAGGCCTGTTGTCCAGAACACCCCTTCGACTGAAACCCCTTCAATTCTGTGAGTATGAGTTCACATGTTTCTGAGAATCGGTTAGTTTTTCTGTTCCTGGACTGTTTAAATTAATAAATTGTCTGTTTTGTTCAGCAGGCCGGTCTTGGTGTGGAACTCTGGCGACAATGAAAATGGGGGGTGGGGTAAGGGGGAAGTGGGGGTGCGGCAAGAAGAACGGAACAAAGAAAGAAAAAAAAAACCAAAAGAGCGTCAGCCGCTGTAGCCTTCTGGAAAGACGAGGAGACCACTGACAACAGCTACTTCCTTCAAAATGGGTCACTCCAGCCAATCACACATCAACTACACATCAGCATCATCACAAGGATCAAATGAAACCAGTGCCAGGCTCATTGTGACAGACAGACGGACCCATTTTTTTAATCTCCTTTTTATTTCCAAGAGGTTTTTTTTTTTTTTTAAGGAGGGTGGGTGGGGGTCACTGTATTTTGTTTGAACCTCTGAGTGGCTGTGTATGGCTAGCTGCTAGGCCGCTATATAAGTTTCTGGGTGGCTGTGTCTGCGGCTAGCCGCTATTTCAGTATTCAAGTCCCTGAGTGGCTGTGTATAGCTAGGCGCTAGGCCGGAATTCTGGGTCCCTGAGTGGCTGTGTCTATGGCTAGCCACTATATTAGTCTCTGATTGGCTGCCTATGGCTAGCCGCTAGTTTGGTATTCGAGTCCCTGAGTGGCTGTGTATAGCTAGGCGCTAGGCCGGTATTCGGGGTCCCTGAGTGGCTGTGTCTACGGCTAGCCACTATATTAGTCTCTGATTGGCTGCCTGTGGCTAGCCGCTATATGAGTCTCTGATTGGCTGCCTATGGCTAACCGCTGTATGAATCTCTGATTGGCTGCCTATGGCTAGCCGCTAGGCCGCTATATGAGTCTTAATATCTGTCTCCTCTGCTTTCCATGGAGGCTTCCTCACTCCTTCCTCTGCACCCGGGGGGGGGGGGCGTAAAGCATCGTTTCATCCCTTCTTCCCCAAACTCCCAAAGTTGAGACAATCGTGTTCCTGTCTCCGTCTGGGACGTGGACGTGGGGGCTGGGGCCCCCCTTTTTTTTTAAACTGAGGGCTGTGTTTCGCCGTAGGGACTTTACAGTCTCGCTCACGTGAAGCACTTTAAAAGTGAAAATGTGTTTCGAGCCTTAATGTCTGACTTTAGCCCCACCAAGCACAGTTTTTTTTTTTTTTTTACATTTTCTGTTCCATGTCTTCACGTAATGTCACTGGGTTTGCGTTTCGTGCTACATAGAGGGTACCCATGCCAAAATTTCTTCAGAAATGTCGGGTGAGGGCGAGGGCGGGGTGGGAGGGGGGGTGCAATAATGACATTGATTGGAAAGTGATTCCTGTGCATAGCGAGTAATTTATTTTTCTTGCCACCTTTCTGTATTGTCACCCTTTGGATAAATGGGTGTGTGTGGATATGTGTAGGTATGTGTGTGGGCATCTTACTGTATTTATAGGCTCTTTTGTGTGCCAAAGCTTAGTGTAGTATTACCCAAGCCTCCGTGTGTTCAGAAGAACCAGTGATTTCCATGAGGTGGACGGGGCTTGTTATGAGAGATGGGTGGGGTGGGCGGGGCTTGCCGTGAGCAATGGGTGGGGTGGGCGGGGCTTGCCGTGAGCGATGGGTGGGGTAGGGCAGGGCTTGCTATGACGGACAGATGGGAGGGGTGGGCGGAGCTTGCCATGTTGGGTGGAGTGGGGCTTGCCATGTGAGATGTGTGGGGTTGGGTTGGGGGGGGGGGGGATTGGCAGGCGATGGGGCGTGTCCACTCCCTAATGACTCTGCCATATGTCTACTGTCTGATCTGTTGCTGGATTTAGTTTCTGCCAGACAGACAGCTGTAATGAACCACATGATTAACATAATTACATTCACAAGGCGGCAAGAGGGGCAGACCACTGTCTTGCATCCGAGAGGTTTATTTAATTTCAAAAATTAGCTTGATCTTGATTAACTCATTTGAAATATTTTTTTTAAAAATGTGTGCAGTGCCAAAAAGCAGCGGCCTGTCGTTCACCGTGAACGGGGAATGCCAGTCTGCGTGGATGAAATGGCTGCAGGTGTGCGTCTTCGCAGGTATGTCGATCATACCTGTGCAGGTGAATAGACCCTCTTGAGGCTTTACATTTCAAGAGGGGAACTTTGTGATCCTGTACAGATAACAAACACCACTTTTGCAGAGGTGACTCCCAATCCTGGTTTAAAATTTAAAAAAAAAGAAGAAACTGACAGGCTTGTGATGATATGTACACCAGACGGTGAATAAAAACAGACAATCTTTCAGATCCCCCTTTCCTCTGACAGACCGACACATGGTGCAATAGGGTAACCTTTTCGTTTGTCCCCTGTTGTGTGTCCTGGGCGTTTTTCCTCTTTGCCATATTTCGGGTATGAGAAAAAGACACAACCACGTGCTTGGCATCAGAATTCAGTCTCTTCGTGGTTTCGACAACGCGGTCGTTTCCATGGGAGCACGAGCCGGGGTCGGGGCCTCGCATTTTTAGGTATTTGAATGGATTCATAAATGCGCAATTAAGTAAACGTGTACAAGCATAGAGAGACAATCTTTCCTCCACTCCGCATCTATTTAACAACCTAGTATTTATTGAATTGTAAATATTTCTTGCTCAATTTGTCATTTGGTTTTGACTCTGATACCGTTTATATGCCTGAATCTTTTGTATGTCAAAAAAGTTGTTTTGTATGTATTTTTATAATAAATATGCTTACTGTGTGAGACCTGTGTGGCAGCATCTGTGATTGTGCGTACTCTGTGTGCGCGTGAGCATGCGCCTGCGTGTACGTACGTACGTGCCTGTGAATGCCTGTGAGAGGACGGAAGAAACACCAGGGGTGCAACAGTCACTGTCCTGTGCTTCTCATATCTACAGAAAGCTTCGAAATTCCGCGTATCTGCCGCTCACCTGTAATAATGTGCGGTTACGTTTACCCCATATATTCCATGTAGCAAATTTCTTATTTTTGGACTAACAATTCGTTTCACCTTCCCACACCCATCGCTAAAACGCTCCGTGGAAGAGGGAGAAGGGCAGCGTCGTTTTCCTGTGATATCACGGAAGTAGCTCGCTATCGAAGCGATTCGGGTGAATTATCTGATTGTCGTTTATGCAGGTATTATATCAGAGTAAAACAGCACGTAGTGAGGGGGTGGACGTTCGCACCAGGATGGCCGAGTGGTTAAGGCGTTGGACTTAAGATCCAATGGACGTATGTCCGCGTGGGTTCGAACCCCACTTCTGGTATGACTCCCTTTTAACCCATTACTTAAACTGAACGCAATATTTCCGACAAATTTCGAGGGGCGCCAGAAGTAGATTTACGATTGAGAGTGCATTACTGTATTGTCAAACGTATTCCGTATTAACCCCGTAAGATTTATGATTTCAAATATGTTCTTAACTGAGCTGGTGTCACAATCGCTACTGGTAATTGACAGCGATGGAAAACTGACTTCGAGTTTTGCATTCCAGAATTCTTCGAGCGGATCGTAGTTACATTTTCTTCTACGTACCATATAACATAAATGCTGAATTTTGTTTCTATGTAGTCGTGGCCGAGTGGTTAAGGCGATGGACTAGAAATCCATTGGGGTCTCCCCGCGCAGGTTCGAATCCTGCCGACTACGAAGTCGTATTTTTTTGGTACTGCGAGCGGTATGAACAACTCCGCAAAATCGTATAACATGAACGTGAAGGTACATGGCCATGCAATCTTCTCATCCAACCGCAGAGCCTTCACTGAGCAGTGGACTTATACATAACCTAGTACACCAGATGTTTTGGTTTCATTTTGTCAGACCATCACTTTTGGGGAAGTGGAAAGCAGGAGGATAATCAAACAGCCAATAATGACCAGGTATGAAGGTACAGTAAGGGAGTTATTGAATTATGACTGGGTACAGGGCGTTCACAGTCCTTTTCCACAGCACCTCACATCCTCTTGGATAAAAACGTTCTGATTAGTTTAGGGCCACAAAGTTATTTACCCCACTATACACTGTAGTCACAAACTTATCCACTGCAAATGTATACGCACTGGTTTTGTAGGTTAATGTACTGAGGTCTCGGTCGGTTGTCACACTGGCGAGTAATCCAGCCTCTGCTTAATATTACATTACAGGCATTTAGCAGACGCTCTTATCCAGAGCAACTTACACAACTTTTACACAGCATTTTACATTGTATCAATTTATACAGCTGGATATATACTGAAGCAATTTCAGTTAAGTACCTTGCTCAAGGGTACAACGGCAGTGTACCCTTTCGGTTACAAGTCCAGTTCCTTACCCACTGTGCTACACTCCGTCCGATGCACGGCATAAGCCTTTAGGTAAAGTAGATCTGGATAAACGCGGGCTCGTACTGAATAACGGCCACCAGGGCAGTAGAAGCATTCTCAGCCACCATTATTGCAGGGGTGGGAAATTCTGGTTGTGGAGGGCCGGTGCGTTTGCTGGTTTTTGTCCCCACCGATTACCCTGGCTAAATAAACTAGCTGGCAGCACATACCAACACTGATCCACTCATAGATTAGGTCAGAGTTTCCCAACCCTGGTCCAGGAGACCCTCTGTATATGCGCTACCTTTTGCTCCAACCATAAGTGCTGCATTATAATGAGCCGCCAAGACACTAATTTCTTAGACTTTTTACATCTATTGAAGGATGCTTTACCTTCTTGAAGCCACATTATGCCAGAAATAGCCATGTCATAACTGAGAAACACTGGATTAGATCACAGTATAACATTTCATAGTGACACAATCTTCAGCAGCTAAATAAAACAAACTTCAGTGCACGTGCCTAAATAATGTGTTCAGGTTAGGAGAAAGGGGTTGGGGGGTGTTCAATACTACATTGCAATTCTACATTCCCCTTTACAAAAAACTGACCTAAAATCCCAGGGGAAGGGGGAGGGCAGTATTGTGAATACTGCAATAATTCCACAGAATCACAGCAATTATTTTTTTTAATGAAGTTTATTTATATACCAATAACAACTAGTCAATGAACAAAAATCACCCCCAATGAGATCCACCAGCTTGTTTTCTTAACATTTGTTCCACCAGCAGTGACTTTGTCTTGGTTTTTCCCCCAGTCTGTGGCAGACTCTCCTCACCAGGGTGACCCCAGCACCTGAGAAAGGAGGGGACATTAAGTACGATGCGGCTTTCCGGTTTTTCGCGAGCTGCGCACATTGCCCACGGGACTTGCTCAGTGCATGTGCATAATCACAGGATTCTCAGGTGAAACACGGACTGACATGCAACTCATCACTGCAAAAGTCACACACTGGGCTAGCTTACGCACAACCATTTCACAAAGCAGCACTGCACTCGCAGAGTCACCCCCAACATTATATTAAACCCCTCAGGGATCATCAACTCAGGCCCTTCCAGGCAAAGGGAGGGTGGAAAACTAGCAGTTCTTGGATCTCGAGGACCGCGAGGTGCTGATCCCTGCTGCCTAAATACTTAACACAGTAGTCACTGTGTCCGTCTGATCAGCAACTACATCATTTGCACCATTGGCATGGGGACCATGAGAGGAACTTACCGGATGAACAGATTAGCTGGAGGTCAGTCTGCAGAGGACGAAAAAAAAATCAGCAGCATTAATATTTTGCAAACAAGTGTTTTAATGTTCAAACGTTTACACATTTACATTGGCTTAACCGCTAATGGCAGGCAGCGGTGGCGCCTCCTGGTGGCCAGACCCGGTCAGTGCAGTGAATAATAATCACGAAAATCATCTGAAACACGGACTCACATGCAGCTCATCATTCCGGGCCTTGTGCGCACGCGGTCACTAAATAAGCAGGACGCCAAAAACGTCAAATTAACGATAAACAGGAGATGTTCGTGGTCTTTACTAAGGTAAACCGCTAATATACTCAGTGCCTTGTCTAACCACATGGTAGGTGCAATCACGTGCATGTGCCTTTTGCAAGAGCATCCGGTGTTTATAGCCGGCAAAAAACTTTGTTTTGCGCAGTGTTAGCGGCTTGTTCCGCCTGAAACCAATCCGCAGTTTTGGCTCCTACAGAAGCTTATAATTTACAGCATATCGAAAGGCTACCACATCTGGAAACGATTATGCACCTGCTATCCTAGCTTTAAAAATAAAAAAATAAAAGTACCGCGAGAACAAGCGTGGACTACCGTTACACGTTCTATAGCCTACTCCTGTTCTTTACCTTGAACCACACACCAAACAAAATGCATAAATCATTCTTTAGCGAGTTAATCCAAAATGTACTTACCACGCTCGTTTCCTTTGTGATGTCGGGCCAGACAAACGCTAGCCATTTAGCAGTTAGCCTGCTAACTACCGTTAGCAACTCGAGCTGATAAATCTATCATAATAAGAACAAGTGAACACAGCCCGCAGACGTAAAATAATACATTTGAGAACTACCGTTTTGATACATGTCGCTTGCCAGTTCACTAGTGGCCTATAATAAACTTGATAGCAAATAATTACGTCTTTTACAAAGGCCTGATTCCAACAACAACAAATATTACGAATTACAGATTAAAGCAGTTAAGAAGTGTGTAGTAAAGAGGGAAGAAATAACTATTAAATGTGCCATGCCGTAAGCTATTTTGCTCAACTTCAATTATCTAGAACTGTATCGCACCTACACTACCCTCTCACCCACGAGGTTGGGTGAAAAGACCGGATAATGGCCAGAGCGTCTCTTATTATCTTCTAATCAAACCACGTGTTTGCTTTGCGTTTCCGGATACCTACGCTCGCGCAGGGTAAACAGCTCTGCCACTGCCGGAAGCACAGTTCTCAATAAATGCGTTATAACGTTAAATGCATAAAGTTGTCTACCGAGATAGTACTGCGGACGTTCAGACATTTGAACTTTAACGTGTTCAGTTATTATTGATACAAAATATATCCTCGTTATTGTGCACTTATATTGTATTGTCTGCTGTAGAAAAATACTGTTTATTGATAATGACAGTAATTCATATTACATCTATACTAAGGATTATATATAGTATATAAGGTGTCTGCAAATCTCAAAATAAATGTATTTATTAATAGTATTTGAAAAAACAACGCCATACTAAAATTGATCATAAAATGAGAAATAGCTTCTGAAAATGCTGACACAATGTTGTTTTAATCTACGCTGGTGTGCTCATCTGAAAGAGAATTAGCTTCATAAACTGTGTCCCAAATGGCATTCTGCATCACATGCTCTATCTGTGCTTCCTACGAGCAATGGCTATTCAAAGTCTTTTAACCGATTCAAACTCTTGCCTATTTATGTACAGCATGTTACTGTTCTATCTAAGAGAACCAGTTCGTTTGGACCTGCTCACCTAAAGAAGCTGTTCGTTTGACTCACACATATCTCTCTGTTGATTTTTTTCTCAGGTTCCATCAAAGCCTCAAATTGCACATTCGAGCAGATTAGCATTCATGTGTCAGCCCTGTACCATTTTCTTATAAATTAAATTTATGATAGCAAACACATTACATTACATTTATTTTGGCAGACGCTTTTATCCAAAGCGACATACAATAAGTGCATACCGAAGGTCACTGGAACAACTACAAAACACAGGTCTGATAAGGTACAATACTCATTTTGTAAGTTATTCATAGGCATGAGCACATTAAGTCCAGTTCACACAGTAAACATTACGCTGACCAAACCTATGCTAAGTCAAACTAGGGGAAATTACAAGCTACAACATCAAGATAATGATACAAAGTACAATGATACAAAACACATTATGGTAAAGAACCAAGCATGGCCTGCTGTACAGGAATTACATCATGGCCTTCTTGACTCTTGGCAATATAATGTCTACTTTACTGCCTGATATCTGTAATTTAGGTTAATTACATTTTCTAAGTGAAATAAGATAAAAATGTATTTAAAATAAAAAATTTAAATGTATTTACATGTAAAAATATACAAATGCTAAAAATGTATAAATAACTGTACATATGAATTTTTTCATAAAAAAACACATTTTGAGTGGAACCAGCGCTCGCAGGATTTACAGGCAACCCATGACACCACCATGTCATCTTCGTCAGGGGGCTCAGCCTTGCCGCAGCCACAGCATCGGCTGAGGCTTTCCCCCCAATTTAACGATGTGCTGTCTATACAGAAAAAGAAGAGGAAACGTGAATTATTTCGCCCGTGCCATCACATGCCAAATTCGCAGGAAACATATTACTGACATATTTGTAATATGCTGCATACTGTTAATCCAAAGCATAATCACCTGTGGGTGGTGTCATGGGCCTGGCAAGCGCTGGTTCACCAGAGGAGGACGGCAAGGGCTGTGTCTCTGTTACTGAAGGGGAAAAAAAGCAATGAATGGATGCATAGTTTCATTGCGCTTTCTGCTTTTTATTAATTGCATATGGTGGTATGTTTTTTTTTTTTTCCTGACACACATGGCTCTACCTCTATCAGTGATATTCGGTGTCCTCATAGTGAGCTCCACACGGTGACGCTGGTGGAAGATCTTAAAAACTTCTTGAAATATTTTACACACCAAAATACAATTAAAATATGCAGTAAACGTGAAAGCGCATTCACAAAGTTTTCTACCTGGTAGAGCCTGACTGCCTCCCTCACCATCATCCCTTCCATGCATGCCTCAATAGCGCTACGCATGGCTTCCTCACTCCACAAGCACCTTTTCTTGCACGTTTTAGCCTTTCTCATCTGAAAAGAAAATGTATAACAATATATTTCTGCAATTTTATCGCCTATTGGGTCTAATGTATTAGACAGCCATTGTGTTTTAAAACATCATTCATTTCGACTAGACTAGACTAGACTAATATAGCCTGTCAAAAAGCGAATGTCAGTATCCGCAATTTCAGCCATCGAGAGCAGAACAACTTCCTGCGCCGTTTGTTAGGATAGGAAATTTTCTCAGACACATTTATTTGTATATTTAAGGTTAATATGAGAAAAGGCGGTGCTTATCGGCATTTTCAGCAACCCGTACAGGTACCAGAGACTGCAAGACCGGTACCGATTGTCTGACTTGACCTTAGTCACCGGAAGCAAAATAGCCGTTAGGACAGCTCTGTTGTAAATCGTGAGCGATCATCGTGAAATTTATTTTCATCGTCGCAATTTAGGAATTCCGAGTTCGTTCTACGTTAATATTGTAAACGAGGACTTATTGATATAAGAAAATGTATATGTAATAAGTTCATTTTTGACATTTATACAGTTTATTATGTGTACTTTCACGGACTTACCTTTCGTCCGTTAACGGCTTTCATTTATTTCAAATAAATATGAATTAAATACGTTGGTGTTTGAAGTGGTCCGATACACGTCCCCCCTTGCGGGTGCTCTCACTCTACTGACCTTGGACTCACGCAGTAACCAGCGGAAAGACAATATTTTATTTTAAAAGGTCTGCCATTAGCATCCCTAATAAATAAATAAATATTTTAAGACGTCATAGGAATACTACAATACAAACCTGGTGGAGAGGGAACTATTATATTTGTTTGGAAAATCCTACATTCTATATTTCTTCACATACTTGTTTACCAGAATTATTTAATTCAGTTATTAGTATTGCCCTTACAGCTATGGCGGTAGACTCCCTCAATTTCTGTAGTTCCTCGAGTACCATGTGACTCACAGTTCGGTGGCTGTTTCAGTACGGAAGTTGAATGATATTCAACGTGAGCTGACAACTGAACGAAGCTTCGTCTGGTTCACTCATAATACCCGCCCGAGCTGGCAGGAAAGCTGAAACGGGCAGAATGAGAGTTATTATAGGTAGCTATGTCGCTTAAAACGTTGCTTCACCTTGGGAATCTCAGTGATATATTTTGCATGAAACTTTTTTTGCTTGGGTGCTGCATTAGGTAATTGTGCCTTAGCTAGTTAGCCAATAACAAATCAGCGTGCTGTCGTTCACCATCACCGTTTTGGAAGTACAGTTTACTGCAACCTTGTGATTGCATTAATGTGCGATTGGTGCACGTTTTCGCGAAGGTCGCACCACTGTCACACTGACAATAACCTTCGATTGAGGTGTTCTTAACGGCACGGCTTTGGACGCATGCGCACTGTTGTCAAGCGCATTTCCACTGACTAGCATTACTATATAGCATAGACATTACAGGGTCAACGCGTTGCATGTTATTGGTAACATCATTCATAAAGCTATAGAGGCTAAACAGCGCTGTATTTGTTCACGAGCAGTCATTAATACAGGATAAATGTGTGCAGACCCACTAGTTTGTGTATCACCTGGATGGGTCGGTATCTGACTGAGATGATCATGTATCCATATCTGTGTAACGAAACGAGTACATTCATTAACCTGTACAGCTCCGACGTGTATCATTAATAGGGTAGGTATGCTACACACCTCAGACCTCATCAAAAGTCAGCAAAAAATCTATGTTATTTTGTATCATTGCCCAGTAACATTTAGCCTATTTTACAATTATGTTCTGCATAGGGGAACTGCTTTTTGGGCACAGAGACATCAGTATGAATGCTTTCTGTGCATTGAAATGAGTGAAGTCAGGTGAGGCAGTGAAGGCAATGTAACTACCCTGACTGCACACCACTGATAATACTGTTAAACCACGTTTCATAAACAGCTGTTTCTCAGGGCTTCCTGTCAATAAGTTATGATGATGATGATGATGATGAAGGAATGATGACTGTTTTGGTGCAGGTGGAGGTTCTGGGTTTGCAGTGGTGATGATGACGATGATGACTGTTTTGATGCAGGTGGAGGTTCTGGGTTTGCAGTGATGATGATGATGATGATGACTGTTTTGATGCAGGTGGAGGTTCTGGGTTTGCAGTGATGATGATGATAATGATGATGACTGTTTTGATGCAGGTGGAGGTTCTGGGTTTGCAGTAATGATGACGATGATGATGATGATGACTGTTTTGATGCAGGTGGAGGTTCTGGGTTTGCAGTGATGATGATGATGATGACTGTTTTGATGCAGGTGGAGGTTCTGGGTTTGCAGTGGTGATGATGACGATGATGACTGTTTTGATGCAGGTGGAGGTTCTGGGTTTGCAGTGATGATGATGATGATGATGACTGTTTTGATGCAGGTGGAGGTTCTGGGTTTGCAGTAATGATGACAATGATGACGATGATGACTGTTTTGATGCAGGTGGAGGTTCTGGGTTTGCAGTGATGATGATGATGATGACTGTTTTGATGCAGGTGGAGGTTCTGGGTTTGTGGGTCGAGAGCTAACCCGGTTGCTGCGCAAGAAAGGTCACGAGGTCACCATAGTTTCCCGCCAGCCTGGCCCTGACAGGATCACATGGGTATGATGACCCCCAGAGAAGCAGACGGACTCACTTCTCTTCTAACTCCATCTCTGTTTTATCTCACTTAGTCCATATCTCACTCTCACCCACTAAGTCTCTCACTCAATCTCTCTCATTTAATCTCTCACACTCCCTCTCACTCCATGTCTCTATCTCACTCACTTCATCTCTCTCTCAGTCTCACTTAGCCCATATCTCACTCTCACGCACTAAATATCTCGCTCTATCTCTCCCACTTAATCTCTCTCTCACTCCATCCCTCTCATTTAATCTCTCTCTCACTCCATCCCTCCCATTTAATCTCTCTCACTCCATCCCACCCACTTAATCTCTCTCTCACTCCATCCCTCCCACTTAATCTCTCTCTCACTCCATCCCTCTCGTTCAATCTCTCCCTCACTCCTGCCCTCCCTCCTGTGTTTGACTGCAGGATGATTTGGACGCCGACGGCCTCCCACCATGTGAGGGCGCTGTTAATCTGGCCGGAGAGAATCTCATGAACCCCCTGCGCTGGTGAGACTTGCGTCCTTCACCTGACCTATGGATCACAGACGGCTCCGGTCAGTTGTCTTTTAGATCGGTGACACAAGGAAAGGAAGGAGGGCACACACTGCTTCAGAACATTCCCATGGGGCCGTGGGCTCGCTATACGTATAAGGTCAAAGGTCAAGTCATGGTGATTACACCAAAGTGCGTTCCAGGTTTAACTAATTTTACTGGTACTGCACTCGCCCACATACTTAAGTGTTGCATACTTACCTGTCCAGAGTGTTCACCTGTGTGCTGTGCTCACCTGTGTACACCACAGTACAGAACACAGCCTTTTCTCTCTCGCTGTGGTCATGCATGTAGTACACAATGAACCGCAGTGTGGGGCTGCATTTTTTTGAAAAATGTTTTCAACTTCTCTGTCTCGATTCCTCCCCTCCTCTTCTTTCTCTCTCGCATCTGTTCCTCTATTCCTCCTTCCCTTTCTCTCTCCCGCCCTCCGTCTGTCCACTCCCTCTACCCCTCACACTCTTCAAGGTGGAATGAGAGTTATAAGAAGGACCTGTTCTCCAGTCGCATTGATACGACCAGAACTCTGGCCCGGGCGATAAGCTCCGCCCCCACGCCCCCCTGGTCGTGGGTCCTGGTCACTGGTGTGGGTGAGCCTCACTGGCACCTCCTAAAACACCTCACAGCTGTACTATATAGCATTTGAGCTAGTGCTGTGCGATTTAGCGCAACGATAATTATCGAATGAAATGGGAATCACCGGCACTATGTGCTGTGTTCCCTTTCGTTTAGTTCTCTCTTCAGTTACACCAGATGTGGTAGTAAGCATCCCACGGCCTCCGAAGTTTGCGTGTTTACTACCGCATCAGGTATAGTTAACGAGAAAAAGACAAATGTCTGTTGTATTGCATGAGAAAATTGTCATTGCGCTATATCACTCAGCCCGAGTTAGAGTGATCGTTTCCTGTCACGTCAGATCTTCATGTCACTGGGGGGGTTTTGCTGGTCAGATACAGGCTCAGTAATCATGAATGAAATGTAAAAGTGGAGACGTAATTCAGAGGTTTCCATGCCTCAACTCAGCGTGCTACAAGCCAAGCCAGACGGCCCTGTACACGGAGGACAGCGAGTGGACGCCCTTTGACCTCTTGTCCCAGCTGGTGAAGGAGTGGGAGGAAGCGGGACGTCTCTCTGACGACGTCGCCACGACGACCAGGCAGGTGGTGATCAGGCCAGGTGAGAGCAGGAGTGTGTGTGTGTCCTGGGACAGACTTGAGGGAAATAGTGGGGATATGTATATCTCAAATACATTATTCATTATTATTACATTCATTTGGCAGACGCTTTTATCCAAAGCGACGTACAAGAAGTGCATTTTCATGATCGTAGACAACTGCTGAACACGGGTTCAGTAAGGTACAATTACTTATTTTGTACAGCTATTTCTAGCTGAGAACAATGAACACTATCCTGGTCTAACATCTGCAAAGCCAAACTAGGCAGAAGATTAAGCTAGAGTATTAGGACAAATACAATTTACCAAGAAGTGCAGGGATGGGGCAACATGTAACAAGTGACAAGGAAAAAGGGGTTTTTTTTTTTTTTTTTTTTTTTTTTTTTAATATATATATATATATATATATATATACACAGCATGGTGGTGGTTATTCTAGGTATAGTCTGAAGAGATGAGTCTTCAGGCCACGGCGGAAGATGGATAGTGAGGGGGAGGTTCGGAGAGGGACGGGGAGTTCGTTCCACCACTGGGGAGCTAGGGTGGAGAAGCTCTGTGATCCCTTTGGGCGGGTGGGAGGGGTTACAAGACGCCCTGCTGCTGCAGAGCGGAGTGGTCGAGCAGGCACATAGAATTGAGTCATGTCCTGCAAGTAGATGGGGGCTGTCCTGTTGGCGGCAGTGTAGGCAAGGGTCAGGGCTTTGAATCGGATCCTGGCAGCGACCGGTAGCCAGTGAAGCGATCGCAGCAGAGGAGTGACGTGGGAGAATTTGGGGAGGTTGTAGATGAGCCGGGCAGCGGCATTCTGAATCATCTGTAGTGGCTGTATGGCACAAGCTGGCAGGTTTGCAAGGAGAGAGTTGCAGTAATCAAGGCGAGAGGTCACCGTAGCCTGGACGAGCAGCTGGGTGGAGTGCGTCGTCAGGTATGGTCGAATCCTCCTGATGTTGTATAGGAGGAATCTGCAGGACCTTGATGTTGCCTTGATGTGCTCCTTGAGGTCCAGTTGGTCATCCAGGACCACCCCCAAGCTCTTGGCAGAGTGAGAGGCAGTCACTGTGGTGCCATCAACTGTGATTGAGAGTTCACGAAGCAAGGAGGTCTTGTGCGGGAAGAAGAGCAGCTCAGTTTTGTTGAGGTTGAGCTTCAGATGGTGGCTGGCCATCCAGGTGGAGATGTCAGCCAGGCAGGAAGAGATCTTATCATTGACCAGTGTGGCCGAGGGGGGGAAAGAAAAGAAGAGTTGTGTGTCATCTGCATAACAATGATAGGAAAAACCATGTGAATTAATGACTGAACCAAGAGATCTGGTGTATAAGGAGAACAGCAAATACTTTAGATCAGGGTGAATGACTCAAATGCTAGGGGGGCTAAAAATATTTGACCCAGGTCAGATCACAGCACGTGTTTCCATTTTCACTGATGGGTATTTTTGTTTTTCCCAAACATCCTGCACCAGGGGCGGTGTTGGGGCGGGACGGGGGAGCCATGAAGCAGATGCTGACCCCGTTCTGGCTGGGACTGGGGGGCACTTTGGGGTCGGGTCAGCAGCCGTTCCCCTGGATCCACGTTTCGGACCTGGCAGGGATAATCGCCCGCTCCCTGGAGGTCCCCCCTCCTGCCCCCCCTGCGGCTGACGGTCCGGAGGTCCTGAACGGGGTGGCCCCCACCCTCAACACAAACCGGGAGTTCACCGAGGCCCTGGGCCGGGCGCTGGGCCGCCCCACCCTGTTCCCTGTGCCCGGTTTCGTCATGCGGGCGCTGATGGGCGCTGAGCGGGCCGTCGTGCTCATGGAGGGCCAGCGGGTGGCGCCCAAGAGGACTCTGGAGTCAGGGTACGAGTACCAGTACCCAGACCTGCGTGCCGCCCTGGGGGAGATAGTGGGCAGATGATGCCCGCTACCTGGCCCGCGATGGGTTCAACGCTGCTGTTAACTCCACCCACGACCCCGCCAAGAACCCGTCAGCCCTTCCCACAAACACTTCAGTCTAACCCAAATCCCGCTCAAACCCCCGACCAAGATGCCGTCAACCCTTCTCACAAATCCCTCAATCCACCTACAACGCCACTGAAACCCCAGACTAAGACCCCATCAACCCTTCCCACAAACCCCTCACCACAACCACAAGCCCACTCAAACTCTCAACCAAGACTCCATCAACCCTTCCCACAAACCCCTCACCACAACCACAACCCCGCTCAAACTCCCAACCAAGACTCCATCAAACCTTCCCACAAACCCCTCACTACAACCACAAACGCCTCAATCCCACCGACAACCGCCCTGGCTCCATTAACCACAGCCTTGACCCTGCCCACAGCCCCACTGGCCCATCCACATCCACGCCCTCAACCCTGCCAACAACTCCGCTGACTCCACCCCAACACCACCTCCACAATGACATCTCCTGAACTCCACCACCGGCCCCTTGGTGGGGTTAGGTGTGACTGTGGTCTGCATGGAGATGCTTGACCTTGGTTTTGGAGGTAGTTAGGGCCGAATCTGTGAATCTGACAGTGTGTGCAGTAAACCAGGGCACGTGAAGGTAACTGATGTTGGTTGTCTGATTTGAGTGTTGATTCTGTCTGATTAATGCTGGATGCCTGATTAAAGTGCATTTTAAAGACATTCTTAACTGTAGCTACGGGCAGGAGAGAGCTGTTATTCATGCTGAGGGCTGCTAGAGAATAAACCTACACACTACAGAAAGGTCTCAGCACAAATTGCAGATTTAAAATTTCAGGAAATAAATGATGAAAATGTGCTGAAGTACGTATGCAGATGAGTAAATGTATAAACAGTGCAAAGGTGCTTTCTATGCTGTGGCCTAGGATCTATAAACCACCATTTCCAGGTTTCCATCTAAGGAACATCTGCCATTCTTAGGATGCAAAATTTGAACATGTGGAACATGAATCACCACAAGTTGTGAGTGTTCATTTTGCCTTCGCTATCCAATAAACAGTGTTTCCAACACGGTGGTCAGTGTCACTGTCCATATCTCTGTATCTGGGGACTTACTGTGCTTTGTCTGGCAGTAATGTGTGTGTACACCTTGTATGTTTGTGCGTACCTGTGTGGCACAGGTGTGTCTGTGTGTGTGTGTATTGGTGTTTTCTTAAATGAACACAGACAGCTCATATTTATATGCACATTTAATTGGTTGTTCACACACACAAGAGTGAAACAGTTGAGCTGTGGACTGTGATGTCAGTAGAAAGCAGGAGTGAGTGTGCATGTGTGTGTGTTTGTGTGTCTGCGTGTATGGAAAGTGACATGACGGGAAGTCAGGAATATAACCTCCCAACATGGGACATCCTGAACATACTCTGCCCCCTTGCCTCAGGTTATCCTCCACTCCAGCAGGTGGCGCTGCGAAAGAGCCCTGCAGGCTGGCTCCCTGTCTCACCCAGCCTCACTCCCCTGGCTGCCCCTGATTGGTTACCTAAAGGAACAGGCCAGTGTCTTTCTCTGACTGGGTAACTGGGAGTGGGGGTGAAGGCAGAGTTTTGAAAGTAAAGTCTTTTGCACTGCGGTGCGTTCTGATTGGCTCCTCATTCTGCAGGGGTGTGTTCCTCTGGCTGGATGATTGGCAGGCGATCACCCCAATCACTGTTTCTGGCACAGCGGTACATATCTCTATGAGACAAAAACAAACCAGAGATTACTGCAGCACTGTCTACCTATGTGGTACAGGTGAGTACAGTATTTACATATCTGAGTTGTACAGGCAAGAGCAGTAGTTATGTACCTGTGTGGTACAGGTGAGAGCAGTATTTCTATACCTGTGTGGTACAGGTGAGAGCAGTATTTCTGTACCTGTGTGGTACAGGTGAGAGCAGTATTTCTGTACCTGTGGTACAGGTGAGAGTATTTCTGTACCTGTGTGGTACAGGTGAGAGCAGGATTTCTGTACCTGTGGTACAGGTGAGTACCTGTGTGGTACAGGTGAGAGCAGTATTTCTGTACCTGTGTGGTACAGGTGCGTGCAGTATTTCTGTACCCGTGGTACAGGTGAGAGTATTTCTGTACCTGTGTGGTACAGGTGAGAGCAGGTTTTCTGTACCTGTGTGGTACAGGTGAGTACCTGTGTGGTACAGGTGCGTGCAGTATTTCTGTACCTGTGGTACAGGTGAGAGTAGTATTTCTGTACCTGTGTGGTACAGGTGAGAGCAGGTTTTCTGTACCTGTGGTACAGGTGAGTACCTGTGTGGTACAGGTGAGAGCAGTATTTCTGTACCTGTGTGGTACAGGTGCGTGCAGTATTGTGTGGTACAGGTGAGAGTAGTATTTCTGTACCTGTGTGGTACAGGTGAGAGAAGTATTTCTGTACCTGTGTGGTACAGGTGAGAGTAGTATTTCTGTACCTGTGTGGTACAGGTGAGAGCAGTATTGCTGTACCTGTGTGGTACAGGTGAGAGCAGTATTGCTGTACCTGTGTGGTACAGGTGCGTGCAGTATTGTGTGGTACAGGTGAGAGTAGTATTTCTGTACCTGTGTGGTACAGGTGAGAGCAGTATTTCTGTACCTGTGTGGTACAGGTGAGTACCTGTGTGGTACAGGTGAGAGCAGTATTTCTGTACCTGTGTGGTACAGGTGAGAGTATTTCTGTACCTGTGTGGTACAGGTGAGAGTAGTATTGCTGTACCTGTGTGGTACAGGTGCGTGCAGTATTGTGTGGTACAGGTGAGAGCAGTATTGCTGTACCTGTGTGGTACAGGTGCGTGCAGTATTGTGTGGTACAGGTGAGAGCAGTATGTCTGTACCTGTGTGGTACAGGTGCGTGCAGTATTGTGTGGTACAGGTGAGAGTAGTATTTCTGTACCTGTGCGGTACAGGTGAGAGCAGTATTGCTGTACCTGTGTGGTACAGGTGAGTACCTGTGTGGTACAGGTGAGAGCAGTATTGCTGTACCTGTGTGGTACAGGTGAGAGTAGTATTTCTGTACCTGTGTGGTACAGGTGCGTGCTGTTTACCTGCCGTTTCGGTGGGCAGTCACGACGACCCGTCTGAGCTCTCCGTCGCTGCAGCACAGCTGGCAGTGGACGTGTTGGGACCTGCGGAGCACTGGGCCCGTCAGCCGCGCCCAGTCTGGCCCCGCCCCTGGCCCCGCCCCCTGCCCCGCCCGTGTCAGAATCATGTAACTGAACCTTTCTATTTCACGATCGGCGCTCTGGGAAAGAGAGAGAGAGAGAGCACACGACAGTGAGTTATAGTGCACTGCTTGAAGTCTCCGGTACTAATTTAACTGTATGTTAAGCTTTACTAGTATTTACTCGTCTGTTCCATGTTAATAAAGCATCTTGAATTGAAAACGAAGAGAAAAAGACAGAGGGAGAGGAGGAGAGGGTATAATTCAATCTTTCAGTTCTCACTCTCTTCCACTGTACTCCGTATTATTCAAAATATTCATCCCCCATCCCAGATTTATTCAGCTCCACTGCAGAGTGTTCCCATCTTTCACTGACAGACAGACAGACAGACAGACACACTCTCAGGGTTCTCTTACCCCATGCAGCGGTAGGGGGCGGTAGGGCTGGGGGAAGTTGCAGGGCAGCAGGGGGTGCTGTTTCAGTTTGGGGCAGGTCAACTGGTGTGGGCACTGAGGAATACAAAATCAAGACAAAAAGCACGCTCACACCCACTGTAGCTACATCCCCATTAGCATAAACACACACATACCCACTGTAGCTACATCCCCATTAGCATGAACACACTCACACCCACTGTAGCTACATCCCCATTAGCATAAACACACACATACCCACTGTAGCTACATCCCTATTAGCATAAACACAGTCACTTACTGTAGCTACATCACCATTGACGTGAACACCCGTTCATTTTCTGTAGCTAACATCTCCATTTAGTATGAGTACATATTCAACATGCAATAATACACAAACCTGTCTGCACCAGCCTAGTAGTGTCTCTCCATAATACTGATTCAAGGTCTGGTAATTCTAACAATCAGATCCAAAACTGGCTCTCTGGCTTCTCTTACATTGAATCCCATTTTTTAAATAATTCTTCTGGTTCTGAATATTTCTAGCTCCTCACACTGGTGTCAAAACTCCCCAGGGTTAAAAACACAGACACAGCTCATGTGAGTAACTCTTCAAAGTCATACACACCGGGGCAAACACAGCCGGTCTCCTGTAGTCAAAGGTCACCTTATCTTCTTCCTGCAATAGGTCAAGAACATAATGATGTCACTTTAGAGTTTCATCACCATTGCTTTATGCGTAACGGTAACCATAGCAACCACCGCAGGGGGCCTTTGGGTGTGTGCGTGACCAGGATACTCTCCTTATCAATTATTCTCGTGTAATTATTTTCGGGAAATATATGCATGTGCGTGTGCGTGTGTGTGTGTGTGTGTGTGTGTGTGCGCGTGCACGCTCGTTTCCGACCGTTAGAAGTGTGTCTCTGGCCTCCATGAGAATCTGATGGCCATCTTTAGTCCCATTTTCCACCAGCACCTGAAAAAAAAAAACACAACAACACCGTTATACAGCGCCAATGCACAAGCACACTACTGCAGCAGGACACTAAAGGTGCATGCTACACACAGTACTGTACATGACAGGCATTTAGCAGACTTATCCTGAGCGACTTACACATATTTCACAGATTTACACAGTGCCCATTTATACAGCTGGTTATAATACTGAAGCAGTGCATGTTAAGTACCTTGCTCAAGGGCACAATGGCAGTGTCCTAATCTAGGAATCAAACTTGCAACCTCCAGGTTTGCTTACCATTACATGACACTGGTACCGAATATACTGAATACGTGTCTATATACATCGATCTAGATATGAGTGCAAGTGTGTATTTGTGTGTGTGTGGGGTTGTGTGTTTGCAGTGTGTGAGGGGAGCGTGCTGGTACAAATGAGTGTGTCAGGGTTGTATCTTTACATGAGTGAGTGTGTGTGGCTGTGTGCGCATGTGTGTGTGGGTTCGTATAAGTGAGCGTTTGCGAAGGGTGTGTGCACTGACCAGGTAGGAGTGTGTCTTTCTCCACAGTGTACGGACAGCCTCCCTCCTCTCCTTCTGGGAGGCCAGCTCTGACAGAGAGAATGCACTCACCACCAGGTCAAACTGCACCTGTCAGGACCCAGGACAGACACAGAAAGGTTACGGCTCAAGAAAAACGCGTGGAATTTGGGTCTGGCAAAATTCTGAATGCCAACAGAAAATGAAGTGATGAGAAGGAAGAGTGAAATTAAACAAGTGGGAAGATGATAATAAATGAATGACTGCTTATTAATACACACAAATATGAGCAACACGCTCTCTTCTCTCATTCATATTCACATTCATTCACACGCACGCATGCATCCTCGCACGCACACACACACACAAACACACACTTACACTTACCTTTGGAGAGACAGGGAGGAACTGCCGAAAGTAGACCTGTTTGATCATGGGATCTCCGGTGTCAATGCCTCCTAGACTTACAGACACACACACACACACACACCACACACACCACACACACACAATGACCTTGTTATAACAATAGCCCAAGATGATTATCTCAACATGTAAATGAAATACTGACTCGTTCGTTTATGATACTGAAAGATGTGCCCATTGGTCTGTGAACATGCATGTGTGTGGATGTGTTTTAGTGTGTGCATTTATGTGTTCTTACGTGTGTGACAAGGAGAAGGAGTGTTTATAGTGTCTGTAGAGAGTGTGTGTGTGTGTGCAAGTGTCTGTAGACTGTGTGTGTGTGTGTGTGTGTGTACCTCTGAGTAGCCGGTCTGCCAGTGAGTTCATGGCCCCAGAGCTGTCCACACATACAGCCTCCCCCAGAGAGTCACCCCACAGCGTGTGGTGTCAGGATGGAGTCATGCCTCCAGACACAGTCTCACAGGAGCACACTCACTACAGCACACTCACAATGAGCCTGTCTACATACAAAATAGTCTCACAGAGAAGCTGACTGTCTGAACTGACAGCCCAGTCTCACAACAGCAGTTGGAGTATGTTGCATTTAGTGTCTACGTTGACAGGAGAGAGTTTCACTAGCAGAAAATTGTTGGTGGCACAGTTCCTAGACGTTGACTCCTGAGTAGCCGGTCTCCATGATTCAGGCCCTCACTGCACACAGCTCCCCAAGAGTCACCCACACGTGCGCTGGAGAGGTTATAACAGCACAGTCTCACAGGAGCACAGTCTTACAACAGCACAGTCTCACAGGAGCACAGTCTTACAACAGCACAGTCTCACTGCAGCACAGTCTCACTACAGCACAGTCTCACAGGAGCACAGTCTCACTACAGCACAATTTCACTGGGGCACAGTCTCACTACGGCATGATCACATTACACACAACAGCACAGTCTCACTAGAGCACAGTCTCACTAGAGCACAGTCACACTGCAGCATGATCACATTACTCACTACAGCAGTCTCACTAAAACACAGTGTCAAACAAGACACAGGCACACATCACAGCACAGCCGTTCCATAGCACAGCCTCACTACAGCACAGTTACACACAAAGCAGAGTCAGCAGCCTTGCTCTATTGCAGTCACACATTACAGCCGTCTCACCACAGCACAGAGCCAAGGCGAGCCGTTAATAGGTACACACTCCTCACCACAGAACCGTTCCCACACCGGACCCAAAGTCCAGCAGAGAGTGAGGAGAGAAAGTCGCATCTCTCTTCTTAATCTGCAGAGGGTGAGAGAAGAAATTATGCCCTTTTGTCGAATGATGCCACTTTTTAGAAATCCCCAAAAAAGTGTGGCAGCCCAAATCCCCGTTAGCGAATTAAACCTGGGTGTTTCCGTTTTTTTTTTGCGTTCTCATACATCCGCAGATACTTCACCTCGTTCAGAGCTCTCCTCACAGCGGCGTAACCCCCGGCAACCCTGGCAGCCAAGTACACCATGGCAACGTCCTCATCATACCTGAGAGAGTCAGTGTAGTTCAGCGTAAAAACACACACAACAATTACAGACGTCACACTGACAGGCAGAGTTTGTACAGTGATAGTAAAGACAGCGGGCCTCATGCGTTCAAAACATGCGTACGATCACATTTGATCGTAAACTGCGTGTAAGACCGTTTCCAAGAACCTTTTGGCATTCATCATTTTTTTCTTATCTGTATTTGTTCATGGCTGTTTCCTTATGCTAACAACATGAACAGGATTGTGCATAAAATTTACAAACAGTCAGCATTCATCACCTCACACACCTGGAATATGCACAGAAACAAAGGTCTGCACATGAGTCATGAATCGCATATTGGTTATTTGCAGGAACATTTTTTAAGAACAAAAGCGAAAATAATTTAAGAAAGGTTTTGTGAATGAGGTCCAGCAAGGGTAAACGCACATCCAGTCAATAAGGGTGCTGGGTCGAGAGCCTCAAATGAAAGCCAGAAAGCCTGGACACTGAACTCCTCCACACACACTTTTATAACAGACGACACTGCCATCCCAGTGGATCTACCGTCAGAGTTTGCACAGTGAACACAGGTACCTCAGTGGAGTCCAGTGATACGTCGATTTCTTCAGTTCTGACAAAACCTTCTTCTGAATTTGAGTCTCCAGAAATTGGGGGTCTCCATCTGCACGCACACAGACGAACACGCAGTTATTTACTTTCCGGAAGATTCTGTGCAGAGTCATTAATCTGCCTTGTGGGTATGTCCCATACTATAAGAGCCAGTGGACTTTTATTGGCTCATCTCTAAAGAAACCATCGATCATACTGCATTTGATTTGCTTATATTTGCATCTTAAGAAGGAGCCCCATATCAGCTGATAACCCACTGTTACATCGTCAAAATGAGCCCCTGTATCAATCCGCTCATGCTTACATCATCAAAATGAGCCATTTTTTATCAGCCCATACATTAACCATGTAGAGAAAATAAGATCACATGACAAGAAAAGGTTGGTAGCCCATCTATGCTCATTTATCTAGAGACTGGAGAATACCCAGTACTGTGCTAAGCCTGGACTTAAACACCCCAGTACAAGATCTTCCCTCACAATTTTAACATTTCATTCCGGGAACCAATTTAGTTGCCCTTCTTTGTGCTTTTTTTCCAAGAGCTTTTATGACTCTCGTGCACTGCCCAGAACGGCACACAATACTCTAAGTGTCATCGGACAAATGTAGTGTATGACTTTGATACAACCTCTGTTGCTCTATAATTGATACTTTTTACGACAGCACAACACCTAGATCCTTTCTTCCCCGTCTCAAAACTGTCTCTCTTGTCTCACTCCTCTCTCTCCCCTGTCTCACTGTTGCAGATGCCCATTTCATTCACATCATGCCAGCCATGTGTACAAAAATCTGTGAATCTGTGAGCAGCGAAGCCCAAAACCCATCAATTCTCCACTCCCCCCCTCCTTTCCCCATTTTCTTCCCTGTCTTCCCAACCCCCCCACCTCTGTCTCTCTCCTTCTCTCTTTCCCGGAAGATTTTCTCCAGAGTGATTGCCTTCTTCCGCAGCACCGAGTCTTCCGTCTGCCTCTGCCTGCTCCACAGGAAATTGGTGAGTCTGTGTGACCTGTCAGCCAGCCTGCTCATTGTTGCCCCTGCAGGACGGGAAAACACAGCGCACCGTCCTCATTACAGAATATGCGTGTGCACGTGCACATATTTTTCTGTGTGTGTTTTGCACGTGTACACCTATGCGTGCTCATATTTGTGTGTGCTTGAATGCACAAATGTGTCTGTGTGCATGAGTGTGTGCACATGTAAAATGTTTTGATTTTGATGACATCATCAATGTGCGTCCCTCACCATGTATGACAGACAAGGCAGCTCTCTGCAGGTCCTCTGGAAGGGATATGCTTTTCAAGGCCGTCACACCTGGGTGCTTCCTGTGGGGGGCGCCATTTAGGAAATCTTGCATCTGAAGACTTGCCGCCACACTCTGCCACTAAAGAAGCAAAAAAAATAATTAATAAATACCAAAACTATTCCGTGTCAAATATTACTTCATATGGGACACTATGCCTGACTCCATACAATAACAAAATGAAAAAAGAAAATTAGCCAGCAGCTATACACACATGCATTTTATTATTCTGGAAAAAGAACCTGCTTGTTTTAACTGATGAGGATAAGAAAACTTCAAAAAGGAACTTAGTTCTAACAGCCTTTAAAATGTATGGCTTCTGCTTTAACTATAAGACAGTGAAATATAAATAATCACCACAATGCAAGATGAGGGACATGTTTAATGGGATGACAGCAAACATCTGAGGACACGAATACTTAAAACAGGTTTGAAATTAAAACAACCAGAGATGCTGGTTGTTTGGGCGAGTAATCACCGCAGGAGAAGCCGATCTGCACAGTTACACGTGCCTATCGGTGGATGCGTTCTCGTCGGCTTGGAAACGCTCGCGGCTGGCGTATGAGTGCGATGTGCAAGCTGGTTAACGCTTCCAGAACCCAGTTCAGACTACTCTCCATTCACTCTTTTTCTTAATACACATGGAAGAGAAGGACACTCACTCTGTTATTAGTCTTCTGTATAATCGGTTGCTGACAGAAGACGTAAAAGCAACGACCCCTGAGCGCTGCCATCTCTGGCTGAAAGACTCGCGCGAGTGGATAACTGATTACGGAGTATTCTCCTCCCTTTCTCTTTTCATGTCTAGGTTGAGTAAAGTTGTCATAAGCGTAGTAGTTCCAATAATAGTATTCAGTATAGATGACACAGTTTCAAACTGTAGTTGACAAAACTATATATCTTCTTAACGTGGGAATCCCTTAGCCTGCACTACTTGCCCGTGACCAGAAGTCGGGCCGTCACCTAAATGGGTCCGACTCGAAACTTTCTCTAAGCACACGGGCAGTTACAAAAATACAGCACATTTGCTCCTGGTAGTACAGTAATAAATAAATAAAAATTTTAAATGTGTGCAAACTTAATTTAAACAAACACATGTCTTTCTCTCTTGTGGATTGCAATCTTATTCAAAACCTCGGGTTTAAACCTACCGAACTGCATTACAATTACAACAATTTATCGTTATTTCTCAGATTTGGATAGCTGTTCCAGGTGTTATGTTGTTCTATGTTCAGCTAGACGCATTGGAATTGATTAATTATGTCTAGTCACTAATTTGTAAGTAGTTTTATTTATTTTTAAAATTTATTCATAGAGCTCCGGTGTTACTGCACTCTCTCTCAGCCACTTTGCCGGACAGTCTTTTGTTTTTTTTGCACATTTGCAACACCGCCAACACGGCATTCGTACACAATGATACTACTCATCCCATAGTATTTGTAAGTATCATTTCGGCTTTTATAATTATTATCCAGTTCTTGAGAGAAAATACGTTTTTACTAAGAGTATTTTTTCTCCATCCATCCATTACCTATACCCACTTATCCTGGACTGGTCAGGGGATGCTGGAGCCTATCCTCGTGTGCACTGAGTGAGAGGCAGGAATACACCCTGTACAGATCACCAATCTATCGCAGGGTGGACATTTTTCTATGATGCTTGTTAAACTGGCATCTCCCAAAAAGAAAGGTAGTCTCTCTATGTTACATGGATTCATCAGTACCATTTTTGTCAATATATGATTCCCAGAATTCACATAAAGTAGTAACTTAAATCATTTGTTAACACATTTCACAGTCTTAAAATTGCTTGGAACGGCCTGTCATAGCTCATATTTGCACGAAAAATTGGAAAGAAATAGGCAATCGAGAGCCACATTGCTACCAAAAATGTTGTGGCCAATCAGGGTGCGAGTCACTGCCACAATATACGCAAAGCACGAGGGCCAGTGGCGCAATGGATAACGCGTCTGACTACGGATCAGAAGATTCCAGGTTCGACTCCTGGCTGGCTCGTCCGTTTTTGCTGATTATCTGTTAATACCCATGAACTCCAGTACTGTTGGCTAAAAAGGTAGAAATATTAAATTTGGCTCACGTTGCAATTTACTCATTTTAAATACAACACCACTCCATGAGCACAGCTCTGATAGAGATCCAGTCCTTGAGAGAAAACAGGTTCTGACTAAGGGAATTTCTCATTATGCTCATTAAACTGGCATTTCTCAACAAGAAGAGTGCTCTCTCCATGTGACATGGATTCACCAGTACCATTTTTGGCAATATATAGTTCCCAGAAATCACTGTAAATAGTAACTTAAAGCATCAAGTGGACAACACATTTTGCAGTCTTAGGATTGCTTGGTATGTCCTGTTATAGCTCATTTTTGCACTAATAATTGGAAAGAAATGGCCAATCGAGAGCCACATGCTACCAAAAATGTTGTGGCCAATCAGGGTGCATGTCACTGCCACAATATAAGCACAGCACAAGGGCCAGTGGCGCAATGGATAACGCGTCTGACTACGGATCAGAAGATTCCAGGTTCGACTCCTGGCTGGCTCGTCCGTTTTTGCTGATTATCTGTTAATACCCATGAACTCCAGTACTGTTGACTAAAAAGGGAAAAATAAGAAGTTTGGCTCACGTTGCTATGACTGCTCTTAAATATAACACCACTGCATGGGCACAGCTCTGACAAAGATCCAGTACTTGATGCAAAATAAGTTCTGAGGGAATTTTTTATTATGCTTGTGAAACTGGCATCTCCCAAAAAGAAAGGTAGTCTCTCCATGTTACATAGATTCATCAGTACTATTTTGGCAATATATAATTCCCAAAATTCACATAAAGTAGTAACTTGAACATGAAATGGACAATACATATTACAGACCTAGAATTATTTGGAATTGCCTGTCATAGCTCATATTTGTACTAAAAATTGGAAGGAAATAGCGAATCGAGAGCCACATTGCTACCTAGAATACTGTGGCCAATCTCGGGCTGTGTTACTGCCACAATATAAGCACAGCACAAGGGCCAGTGGCGCAATGGATAACGTGTCTGACTACGGATCAGAAGATTCCAGGTTCGACTCCTGGCTGGCTCGTCTGTTTTTGCTGATTATCTGTTAATACCCATGAACTCCAGTACTGTTGACTAAAAGGGAAAAATATTAAATTTGGCTCACGTTGCAATTGACTCATCTTAAATACAACACCACTCCATGAGCACAGCTCTGACAAAGATCCAGTCCTTGATGCAAAATAAGTTCTGAGGGAATTTTTTATTATACTTGTTAACCTGGCGTCTCTCAACAAGAAAGGTGCTCTCTCCATGTCACAGGGATTCATCAGTACCATTTTGGCTGTGTATAATTCCTAGAATTCACATAGAATAGTAACTGAAAGCATCAAAGGGACAACTACCTTCAAATGCAGACTGAAGACTCATCTCTTCAGGCTGCACCTCTCCCCACCCCTCCCTAGCCTCTAGTTTAGCTCAATGTACCTAGTTAGGATAATACGATTACGTTAGTTTATTTGGCAGGATTGTTTTTGTCTGATTAGGCAAATGTGATTCCAGCGCTAGTTTGTACTTGGTAGGATTGTTGTTTGCTGAACAGGTTACTCTACAGGGTTGGAGTCCTGATCAATGTGGTCACTTCTGGCACTACGATCTTTACTTCACTCTAGTGTGTTTCTTTTGCACCGCTGCACCTTGAACTAATGCACTTGTTGTACATCGCTCTGGATAAGAGCGTCTGCTAAATGCCTGTAATGTAATGTAAAAAAATGTAACATATTTCACAGTCCTAGGATTGCTTGGAATGGCCTGTCATAGCTCATATTTGCGCTAAGAATAGGAAAGAAATAGGCAATCCAGAGCCACATTGCTACAAATAATGTTGTGGCCAATCAGAGTGTGTGTCACTGCCACAATGTAAACAATGCGCAGGGGCCAGTGGCGCAATGGATAACGCGTCTGACTACGGATCAGAAGATTCCAGGTTCGACTCCTGGCTGGCTCGTCTGTTTTTGCTGATTATCTGTTAATACCCATGAACTCCAGTACTGTTGGCTAAAAAGGTAGAAATATTAAATTTGGCTCATGTTGCAATTTACTCATTTTAAATACAACACCACTCCATGAGCACAGCTTTGATAGAGATCCAGTCCTTGAGAGAAAACAGGTTCTGACTAAGGGAATTTCTTATTATGCTTGTTAAACTGGCATTTCTCAACAAGAAAAGTGCTCTCTCCATGTTACATGGATTCACCAGTACCATTTTTGGCAATATATAGTTCCCAGAAATCACTTAAAATAGTAACTTAAAGCATCAAGTGGACAACACATTTTGCAGTCTTAGGATTGCTTGGTATGGCCTGTTATAGCTCATTTTTGCACTAATAATTGGAAAGAAATGGCCAATCGAGAGCCACATAAGCTAGCAAGAATGTTGTGGCCACTCAGGGTGCGCATCACTGCCAAAAAAAGGTGAACCACACAGGTGATTGGGCCAGTGGTGCAATGGATAACGCTTCTGGCTACGGGTGAGAAGATTCCAAGTTCGGCTGGCTCATCGTTCTTTGCTGATTTCATGTTAATAGCCCATGAATTTCTGTGCTATTGGTAATAAAATTTAATTTGGCTCACATAACGATTGACCGATCTTAAATATAACACCACTCCATGAATAGAGCTTTGGCAGAGATCCAGTCCTTGAGAAACAATATGTTTTTATTAAGGGAATTTTTTATCCATCCATCCATCCATTATCTATACCAACTTATCCTGGTCAGGGTCACAGGGATGCTGGAGCCTATCCCAGCGTTCATTGGGTTAATTGGGTGAGAGGCAGAAACTCCCCCCAGACAGATCAACAATCTTTCGCAGTGTGGACGTTTTTTTCATGATGCTTCTTAAACTGGCCCCTCCCAACAAGATAGGTACTCTCTCCATGTTACCCAGATTCATCAGTGCTATTTTGGCAATGTATAATTCCTGGAAATTCCTCTTAAAATAATATCTTAAAGCATGAAGTGGACAATGTGTTTCACAGGCCTAGGATTGCTTGGTATGGCCTGTCATAGCTCATATTTGTACTGAGACTCGGAAGGAAATAGCCAATCGAGAGCCACGTTGCTACCTAGAATACTGTGGCCAATCAGGGTGCGTGTTACTGCCAGAAAAGCCAAACTGTGGGTGGCCCAGTGGTGCAATGGATAACGCGTCTGACTACGGATCAGAAGATTCCAGGTTCGACTCCTGGCTGGCTCGTCTGTTTTTGCTGATTATCTGTTAATGCCCATGAGCTCCAGTACTATAGGCTAAAAATTAATTGTCTCACATTGCAATTGACTCTTCTCAAATATAACACCTCCACATTAATGTATAAGATCACTATGGGACTATTTGTAGGCTCACCAAGAAATAATCCTCATGACAGGGCAATTTCATCAACAGTCGACGTTGAAAAGCAGATAAACTGTCCCAATTTTCCAAACGCCTCCTCGTTCTTTCATTTCCTCCACTCGTCTCCTCCCCCTCTTTTTCTCCACATGCTTCCAAGTAGGAGCCAGGTGGTTCTAACCTGGTTCTAACTGTCTTTAATGCTATGGCTTCTACTTTAACAATAAGACACTGAAATATATATTTTTTTATAACCACAATGCAAGATGGGGGACATATTTCATGCTGTGACAGTGCACATCTGGGGATACAAATATTTTGGAAAGGTTTGAAATTAAAACAACCAGAGTATCCAACATGAAGGATTGACACTACATGCAATATGAAATCTGTAATATAACAAAATTTGAGTAATTTAAGTACCATATCTTCCTGATGCATTTTTTATTTAAAAAAAAAAAAAAAAAAAAAAAAATTCAGCATGGTTCTAAGAGAAACACACCGAAAGTAAGACGTGCCACCTTCATTGTGTCATTAAAAGCTGACAACTGACAGAGAAGGTCTCCCAGCAACCACTGGGAATCAACTGCACGCATTTCCATAAACCCCGGCGTTATGGATTAAAGTCGGTGTAAATTCACATTAAGTTGGCGTTCACAACTTTGACAATTAATAATTTTTAGGTCTATTCTGCATTAGAAATACCTCGAGTTATGAAAACTATTGAATACAATTCCCACCACGATCGAAGTATATTACAATACTTGATGGTATATAACTGCCTTCCGCAGTTCCATCAACCAATGACTGGATGGAAGCTTACTGTAGAGGTCACGTGCAGAGTGCAAGTCACTCCTCTAAATCACCTCGGGGAAGGTCTGAGACACGAGCCAATAGCTACCCTAGCAGGGTATCACCTGATGCGGGTGAGCGAATGCACAGAGATATGGGCCAATGGCGAGTAATCACTGCAGGAGAAGCCGATCTGCACAGTTACGCGTGCCTTTCGGTGGATGCGATCTCGCCGGCTTGGAAACGTTCGCGGCTGGCGTATGAGTGCGATGTGTAAGCTGGTAAACACTTCCAGAACCCAATTCAGACTACTCTCCATCCAGTCTTTTCATATTTGTTTAGTAATAATGATATTTGCTGCTGACCAAACACGCTGCCATCTGCGACTATTACCCGCGAGAAGGAATAGTTGAATACGGCGTCTTCCCTTTCTCTTTTCATGTCAAGGTTCAGTAAAGTTGTCAGAGGTGAAGTAGTTCCAATAATAGTATTAAGTATAAAGGTTATACACGATTGTAAAAAGCAGCACAGACAAAACTCGTATCTGTATAATGTATGATTATCTTATCCCGCACTATTTGCCTGTGACCAGAAGTTGGGCCGTCACCTAAATAGGTCCGACTCGACACTTTAAGCTACAGAGGTAGTTACAGAGGTAACATTTGCTCCTGGTAGCACGGTAATAAATAAATGATTTAAAAAGAAAATTGTGCAAACTGAATGTAAGAAAACTGGTTGCTGTCTCTTGTTGATTTTAATCTTACTATTTCAAGAAACTAATTTGTCAACACTTATTTATTATTTTCCTTCATATAGCCACCAGTCAATAAAGGGTTGTATTTGGCCCAGTATCTGGGTATGTGCTTTCCAAATAAACCAAATAAATCACTACCCAGTATGTAAAACAGTGATAAAACACCCCAGACAACAATGTCTGGACTATGTAAACCATACTTATACCGATAGTTTATATTTTTACTGGATTGACTGAAGTATTAATTCCCAGTGTTATTATGACTTCAAACAAGCTCGAACATGTTTTCTATCTGGAGGCGGCAAAAGCAGGGCGGGTTTAATGACTGTCACAGCCATGGTCCCAGCCACAAGCTTTCTCCCAAACCATCTCATTCATGACCCTCTTCCGAACAATTTCCTACTTTTCAGCCAATTAAAGCCCCCGAGGCAGCTCGACGGGAGCTTCAACCAATCGCAGAGGTGGGTTCTGTGGGCGCGAGCTGTTGGTTTTTTCCTCCTCTGTCGCAGGCGCAGCATAACCGATGTTGAGCTAAAATCAAAGCTAAAGTTTAACATTCTGGGTACAGACGTATTTCCTCCCACGGTTTAGAGCGCTTTGGTATTTCCGTTATACCCTAAAATGAGACGTACCCGAAGTGCCCGTAGCAAGCCGGAAGAAAATAAGGAAGACGGAGTGAGTGAACCCACAACAGGTAGCTATGTAGCGATGTCCCTTGCTAGCCAACTAGGTTGCGATGTTACTGGCAAATAAGTGGCTATCGCTCTTGCTTTTTGTTGTCTTCCGGTTCTAGGTTTATACTTAATACGTCACGTGAATGCTTTTCTTTGCTATATGCTAATTTTGTCTTAGTGGTTATGAGGATAAATAGTTTAGCTTGGTAGGTTTTGATAAGTGGAAGACAGAGACTGTTTAACACGCAAACTGCGAGAGAAGGTGCTCGTGCTGCACCAAAGTTGCAGAATCTAGCTGATCAGATTTTTAGCTTTTTATTCTTTCGGCAATAAATCCTGACTTAAACTCTCTTTCATTGTTCATGTACTGTAGTGTCAAATCAGTCAGTGTGTATGTACTGTATTAACTCTCATTGCAGTGTTAATGTACTGTAGTGCCCAGTCAGTCAGTGTGTGTGTACTGTATTAACTCTCATTGGAGTGTTAATTTACTGTAGTGCCGAGTCAGTCAGTGTGTATGTACTGTATTAACTCTCATTGCAGTGTTAATATACTGCAGTGCCCAGTCAGTCAGTGTGTATGTGCTTTATTAACTCTCATTGGAGTGTTAATATACTGCAGTGCCCAGTCAGTCAGTGTGTATGTACTTTATTAACTCTCATTGGAGTGTTAATGTACTGTAGTGCCCAGTCAGTCAGTGTGTATGTACTTTATTAACTCTCATTGGAGTGTTAATGTACTGTAGTGCCCAGTCAATCGGTGTGTATGCCCAGTATAAGTCCTCTCTCTCTCATAGTTTGGCAGTGGGAGGTGGGGGATGGGGAGTGGGAGGCCTATTCCCCCTCTGCCTGTGCCCAGCTGGACAGTGCAGTTGGGGCCGGTCGGGCGTCCATGACTCTGACCCTGAGCACTGGCTCCAAGTACAGAGTGGACTTGAAGAAGATGATCCAGACGAACGCCGTCACCAAATTCCAGAGGAAGATTCGCTCCCACACAGTGAAACAAGGTGTGTGTGTGAGAGAGAGAGACAGAGAGAGAGAGGGAGATGATGAGAGTATGTATCACTGAAAACACGGGTTCTTGTATGTGCTCCCACACACTGAAACAAGGTGTGTGTGTGTGTGTGTGAGAGAGAGAAAGAGACTGAGAGAGATGATGAGAGCATGTATTCCACTGAAAACAAGGGTGCTTGTATGTGAGTACACGTATAAATCAATTTAATTTGTATAATTGTATAAAAGTGGTTTATACAGAGAACTGTCAAAAAGATGCTTTACAGATGAACGGAAGGAAAATTGAGCATAAACCAGGAAACCAAACCTGAACCCCCCCAAAAAGCAAGTGGTGAGAGGTAAAAAAAAAAAAAAAACTCCCCGATGGGAGGAAATCTCAGGATGAACCCAGCTATAGAGGGGGAGCCCATCCTCCACTGGCCGTCTTGGTGTAAAGTAGAGGCAGAATGGATGTAACTGGAATGCATTGAAGGATTTATCACAGCAAATAATCAAATAGGTTGAGCAGTTTGCAGATGAAGTAGTTTCATTTAGCAGGTAAAGTCGAAACTTGATATGAAGGAATGGTAAATGGACTGCATTTATATAGCGCTTTTATCCAAAACGCTTTACAATTGATGCCTCTCATTCGCCAGAGCAGTTAGGAGTTAGGAGTTAGGGGTTAGGTGTCTTGCTCAAGGACACTTCGACACGCCCAGGGCGGGGTTTGAACCGGCAACCCTCCGACTGCCAGACAATTGGTCTTACTTCCTGAGCTATGTCGCCCCTATGATATAATGTATATTGTACGTATGTACGTATAATGTATAATATACGGTTCAGAGGGGTGAGGTGATGTGTCTGGGGTTCCAGGTTGTGTCAAGGCCTGGGGCTTGAACCAGGGGAGGGACAGGGGCGAGAGCAGTCTACAAACTCGGGGTGTGGGAAGGGCAGAGGCCCCTGGAAGAAAGGAATCGAGACGGAGAAGGTCAGGCACCGTAGAAATTTAGGAGGGGGTAACAACTGCAGTACGCCCTGAGGACTGATATGACCTAAAACCTGATTCCTCTGACAGAGAGTGCAAGTGATGCTGGAGGCCCTTCCCACATTAAGGAGGAGGAAGAGGAGAAGGAGGTGGTGGAGGAGCCAGTTGCCAAAAAGAGGCGGGGCAAGGGGCGGAGTGAAAAGGCCAGTCAGGATGTCCCGACGGAATGCACAGATAGCAAGGGTAAGCATGACAGGACCCATGGGGCTGAGGGCTGTTTTTGGTGTTCTTTGTGTATGCTGTGCAGTTGCCTTGACTGGTGTGTGTGTGTGTGTGTGTGTGTGTGTGTACACATGCATAGCTTGCAGACCTGGGTCAAATACTTTTCTGCGCTCTATTGATCTTGCCTGGTGTAATTAAGCCTGCCAATATGACCAGAAGGCGGGGTTTGCATTTTTTGAGAGAATTTCATTGGTTCAAATACACCAGACAAGGTCAGTAATGCATAGAAAAGTATTTGAATCCCAAACAAATACGCATTTGACCCAGGTCTAATAGCTTGTGAGGACAATAGTATGTGCGTGTGTATATACATGCATTGCTTGTAAGGACAGTAGTGTGTGTGTGCATTTCGGTGCAGAAATTATGTTGACAGTGCTCTGTATGTGTGCAGAGATTACACTGGAAGTTTTGTCTAAGTGGAGCAATTATATTGACAATGCTTTGTGTATATGCGTGTGTGTGTGTGTGTACATGCGTGCGTGTGTGTGCGCCGTGTATGTGCGTGCGTGTGTGTGTGCCGTGTATGTGCGTGTGTGTGTGTGTGTGTCTGTCTGTCTGTATGTGTGTACACGTGCAGAGGTTGTGAAGACAGTGGTAATGAAGGGGAAGGCTCCGGTGGACTCAGAGTGCACAGCCAAGCTGGGAAAGGTACTTCCTGTTTCCTGTTTTGCTCCTGCCCCTCATTCTCTGTTTTCTTAATATACTGCTGCCTGTGCAATCACAGTTTGCCTTCGAGCCACACAGTACTACAGGAGAGCCAATGACACCCTACAGTCCACACATACTACTGCAGGAAATACACAGTATCTTCAAAGAGTAATTGCACTCACTGTTTCAGCCTGACTCTGCCTACTGTACAGTCCTGCAAAACACAAGCATGCAATCGGGGACCTCGACCCCTCCCTAGATGCACTATTGCTCCTGCAGCCATGGCAACACAACCCCGAGAGAGGATGCAGGAACAGAAGTAATTACACCCTAGAGTCACTTTGAATTTTATTTTTGTTGTGCTGTAAATGTGTTGTATCCTACTTTATATGAAACATTTTAACCATCCCATTATTCCACATTTCTGAAATATCATTTTATCAGTAAAAAAAAAACAGGAAGAAATGTCTTGGTGCTGCCTTCTAATATTTCAAATGCTTTCTGCATCATAAACTTTCATATTCCACGAACGTCCATACAATATGTTCTTAACACTTGAGGCGAGAAATAGGGTGGAGTCGGTGTGTCTATCTCATTTGCATAAAGTGTTCTATATGCAAATGAATTTGCACTGCGGAGCTTCGCCAGGCTTGTGAAACTCGGATAAAACTTTCAAACTTGGCCTTGCGGATCAAATATGAATCAAGATTCGTCAATTACATGACCTATTTCTCGCCTCAAGTGTTAAGAAACATATTTGTAGTGGACCGTTTCGGTGGAATATGAAAGTTTATGAATGCAGAAAGCATTTTTGAAATATTAGAAGGCAGCACCAAGACATTTTCTTCCTGTTTTTTTTTTTTTTTACTGATAAAATGATATTATTTCAGAAATGTTGGAATAATGGGATGGGTTAAAATGTTTCATAATAAAGTAGGCATACAAACACATTTACAGCAACAACAAAAAATAAAAAATTCAAAAGTGATCTCTAGGGTGTAATTACCCTTTCTTGTTCCTGCATCCTCTCTCCTGTGGTTGTGTTGCCATGGCTGCAGTGAGCAATAGTGCCATCTAGTGGAGGGTGGTCGGAGGTCCCCTGGATTTGCATGCTTGTGTTTTGTGGCAGAGCACAGAGGCTGCGAGTTTGCTTTAGATTTCCTGTGCTCAGCAGTAAAGATAAATGTGTGGTTTTTTTTCTGCTCTTTCTCTCTCAACCTCATCTTTCTCTGCCCTCTCTCTTTCAGGCCCACGTGTACTGTGAAGGAGAGGATGTCTATGATATAATGTTAAACCAGGTAAGCGGTGTGATCTGTAATGCTGTCATGTACTATTCCCTGTGCTGCCGTGCATTGTTTTTTTCAGTGAACTTATGTTGGCAGCGTCCTACCTGGATAGATAAATAACAGTTTGTTTGTGTAGTGTTAACACGCTGCATTTGTGTCGCCTGTTACAGACCAACCTCCAGTTCAATAACAACAAATACTACCTGATACAGCTGCTGCAGGATGACAATGCCAAGAACTACAGCGTGTGGATGAGATGGGGGAGAGGTCAGTGTGTGTGTGTGTGTGTGTGAGCGTGTGCGTGTGTGTGCGCGCAAGAATGTATGTGCATGCGTGTATATGTGTGCGCGAGAGTGTATGTGCATGCGTATGCAGGCTTGTGTGCGTGCTTGTGTGTGTACGTGCATGCGTGTGTGTGTGTGCAAGAGTGTACGTGCGTGCGTATGCGGGCTTGTGTGCGCGAGAGTATGTTTGCATGTGCGCGAGAGTGTATGTGCGTGCGTATGTAGGCTTGTGTGCGTGTATGGGTTTGCATGTGGTTGTGTGTGTGTGTGTGTGTCTGTTTAGGTCATAATCGTATAATCTCTCTCTTCTCTGTGTCTGTCTGTCGGTCCGTCAGTGGGAAAGACCGGGCAGCACAGTCTGGTGTCCTGTGGGCCAGACCTCTCTCAGGCTAAAGACGTCTTCCAGAAAAAGTGCGTAATTCTGTGGCGTGTGTGTTTATTGTGTGTCAGATGTGTGTGTGTGTGTTTATTGTGTGTTTGCTGTGTGTAGGAGGCATGTATGTTTATTGTGTGTTTGCTGTGTATTTATTGTGTGTCAGCGGTGTGTGTGTTTGCTGTGTGTCAGAGGTGTGTGTGTTTGTTGTGTGTCAGAAGGTGTGTGTGTGTGTGTGTGTGTGTGTGTGTGCTGTGTGTCAGAGGCATGTGTGTGTATGTGTGTTTTCCGTGTCAGAGGCGTGTGTTCATTGTGTGTTTGTTCGGTGTTTGTTGACCGGCTGTGTGTCTTTATGTCTTTGCTTTTTCCTCTCAGGTTTTTTGACAAGACGAAGAACGAGTGGGAAGCGCGAGCTTCCTTTGAAAAAGTGGCGGGAAAATACGACATTCTGTTCATGGACTACGGCTCCAGCGATCAGGCACGGGCATTATTCACGCACTCGTTCGCCATCCCTCCTTTAACGTTGCCCTCCATCCTGTAACGTACCTGATAGTGACACACACCGGCGTGACACCCCTGGGAGGGAGGGAGGGAGAGAGAGAGAGAGAGAGAGAGAGAGAGGGAGGGAGGGAGGGAGGGAGGGAGGGAGGGAGGGAGGGAGGGAGGGAGGGAGGGAGAGAGAGAGAGAGAGAGAGAGAGCTTCCCCCACACGGGTTCCTGGTGAAAACGATAAACTAGAACAAAAAATTAAAACAGCGAAGACGAAAGAAAGTGAACCAGAGCGACCGCTTTTCAGCACGGCACTGTTAGCTTCTCAGTTGCCAGCTAAAGCTGCTTTTCAGCGGCAGTTTTCTTTTCCCGCCCTTTTGTGCGCAGAGAACCGAAACACAAAAAACTCGCTCTCCCGGCGTGCGCTCTCAGTCTCGGCCCCCCCGAACAGCGGAGAGAGACACGTCTTTAAGCCCCTGGGCTGATTGGTTGACACTACCCAGGTGTGTGTGCTCTCTCCACCAGCCGGTGTTCTCTGACCTCTGTTCGCTGGTGGAATGACCTCCCCGTGGCGGTCAGAACAGCAGAGAATCTGACTACCTTCAAACGCAGACTAAAGACTCATCTCTTCAGGCTGCACCTCTCCCCACCCCTCCCTAGCCTATAGTTTAGCTCAATGTACCTAGTTAGGCTAATACGATCACGTTAGTTTTTATTTGGCAGGATTGTTTTTGTCTGATTCTGATTAGGCAAATGTGATTTCAGTGCTAGTTTGTACTTGGCAGGATTGTTTGTTTGTTTGCTGAACAGGTTACTCTACAGGGTTGGAGTCCTGATCTATGTGGTCACTTCTGGCACTACGATCTTTACTTCACTCTAGTGTGTTTTTCTGCACCTCTGCACCTTGAACTAATGCACTTGTTGTACGTCACTCTGGATAAGAGCGTCTGCTAAATGCCTGTAATGTAATGTAATGACCAAATGCCGCAATGCCCCTCTATCCTCCCTCGTACTGATGTTGTTTCCCCCTTGTCCCCAGGAGGCCGCGACGAAGCCTGGGACTCAAGTTGATGGTCCGCCCCAGAAAAGGGCCTCCCAGCTGGACAGCAAATTGCAGTCCCTCCTGGAGCTCATCTGTGACATCAAAGCCATGGAGGAGTGTGTGCTGGAGATGAAGTTCGACATCAAGAAAGCTCCCCTGGGTGCGTGTGGGGTAACGCAAATGTACAAGTGTGTGTGCGTGCGTGCGCACAGGAGTGTGTGTGTGTGTTTGTGTGTATCTGTCTATGCATTTTTGTGTGTGTGTGTGCATTTGTGCGTGTTTGTGCATGTGTGTGTGCGCATTTGTCTCTGTGTGTGTGTGTGTGTGTTTGCCTGCATACCCAAAGTCGTGTGGGATGCGGGGGTGTGTGTGTGTGTGTTTGCGTGCTTACTGGAATGTGTGTATGTGTGTGTGTGTTTGCGTGTTGTGGTAAGGTTTCTGTCGTTACTGCAGGGAAGCTGAGGGTGGAGCAGATCAAGGCAGGCTACGAGGCTCTGAAGCAGATCGAGGAGTGCATGCAGAGGAAAGGCAGTGCCAAGGAACTGCTGGAGGCCTGCAACCAGTTCTACACCCGCATCCCACACGACTTTGGGTAAATACACCTGCATCCTGCACGACTTTGGGTAAATACACCCGCATCCCGCGCGACTTTGGGTAAATACACCCGCATCCCGCACGACTTTGGGTAAATACACCCGCATCCCGCGCGACTTTGGGTAAATACACCCGCATCCCGCGCGACTTTGGGTAAATACACCCGCATCCCGTGCGACTTTGGGTAAATACACCCGCATCCCGCACGACTTTGGGTAAATACACCCGCATCCCGCACGACTTTGGGTAAATACACCCGCATCCCGCACGACTTTGGGTAAATACACCCGCATCCCGACGACTTTGGGTAAATACACCCGCATCCCGCACGACTTTGGGTAAATACACCCGCATCCTGCCTGACTTTGGGTAAATACACCCGCATCCCGCACGACTTTGGGTAAATACGCCCGCATCCTGCCTGACTTTGGGTAAATACACCCGCATCCTGCCTGACTTTGGGTAAATACACCCACATCCCGCACGACTTTGGGTAAATACACCCGCATCCCGCGCGACTTTGGGTAAATACACCCGCATCCCGCACGACTTTGGGTAAATACACCCGCCTCCTGCCTGACTTTGGGTAAATACACCCGCATCCCGCGCGACTTTGGGTAAATACACCCGCATCCCGCACGACTTTGGTAAATACACCCGCATCCCGCGTGACTTTGGGTAAATACACCCGCATCCCAGGTTTTTCACAATTCTAAAACTGACCCGTTTACATCAAACGTCACTTACGATTACCATAGCGACGGTTCTGTCCACTTCCTTGTTTTACAGTCATTTCCTTGCCGTTTGCCACACTCGTCTGGCGAATGTCTATGTCAATATAGCGAAAATGGACGAAAGCAGTAGTGGCGACAGTGAGATGCTCCCTGTAGCGGCAGTACTGCTGATAAGAGCAAGGCTTCCTAAGAGCAAGAGTCGAACACCTAGGCCATGGAGGCGGCCGTGGGTGCTTCAGTGCCCGATACATGGAGCGTACACGCGCAGGTGTGCAAGGACCTGGATTTCACTTCATTTCTTAACTTCACCCCCGTCTTTTCCCAGAGCAAGCAGTACGCGCACCAAAGAGCTGGTGTCACTGTTGCTTCGGTACAAAACCGCTCGTATACTGCATCCTCTTCACTTACCACAGTGAGGTTTTTTAGAATGTAGGTTGTTGCCAGTGCAAACGCTACCCCCCCCCCCTCACCCCCCTTGTCCACACCACCGCTCACTAATAAAAATTTTCTGGGGTAAGCACTACCCATCCTGTGTGACTTGTGGTAAATACACCTGTGATCCTGCATGAAGTTGGGGTAAACACACCTGCATCATGCATAACTATATATACATTTAAATGGCTACAGGCTCTCTTTGTCTCTCTCTCTCTCTTTCTCTGTCTCTCAGATTGCGTACCCCACCCCTTATTCGTACAGAAGAGGAGCTGAAGGAGAAGATAGCGTTGCTGGAGGTGAGAACGGGATGAGATTTGTGAGGATTTGTTTTTGCACTTTTGAGCAGCTGAGTCTGGTCTGTCAGTGACGGTCTCTCTCTGTCTCTCAGAAACGGTCTCTCAGTGATGATCTCTCTCTGTGCTTCAGTGACGGTCTCTCTCTGTGCTTCAGTGACGGTCTCTCTGTATCTCAGTGACGGTCTCTCTCAGTGATGGTATCTCTGTCTCTCAGTGACGGTCTCTCTCTGTGCTTCAGTGACGGTCTCTCTGTATCTCAGTGACGATCTCTCTCTGTCTCTCAGTGACGGTCTCTCTGTGCTTCAGTGACAGTCTCTCTGTATCTCAGTGACGGTCTCTCTCTCTCTCAGTGATGGTCTCTCTATCTCAGTGACTGTCTCTCTCTGTGCCTCAGTGACGGTCTCTCTCTGTGCCTCAGTGACGGTCTCTCTCTGTCTCAGTGACGGTCTCTCTCTCTGTGTCTCAGTGACGGTCTCTCTCTGTCTCTCAGTGATGGTCTCTCTCTCTGTCTCAGTGATGGTCTCTCTCTGTGTCTCAGCGATGGTCTCTCTCTGTGTCTCAGTGATGGTCTCTCTCTGTGTCTCTCAGTGATGGTCTCTCTCTGTGTCTCAGTGACGGTCTCTCTCTGTATCTCAGTGACGGTCTCTCTCTGTGCCTCAGGCCCTCAGTGATATACAGATAGCGGTTAAAGTGGCTCAGATGGATGCAGGCAGTTTGGAGCACCCTCTGGACCGCCAGTATCACTCCCTACACTGCAACCTGCTCCCCCTGGCGTCCGACTGCCATGAGTTCAAGGTGTGTGTGTGTGTGTGTGTGCGTTTACATGTACGTACATCTGTGGGTGTGTGTTGTAATACTGTGTTGTTTGTGTTGAAGTGGAGTCTGTTGGCCTGTGATCCGAATTGCCCCCTGGAATACCATAATTCTGATCTAATCCCTGGAATACCAGAACTCTGGTCTACTGTAGGTTTACTGCCAGGGCCCAGTTCTGACAACGCCGCTGTAGCAGATCAATATTCTGCAGCAGTTTCAGCCCTGTGGGAAATGCAACAGAAAGTTTTGTCATCATTGTGCAGGGGCCATGGGGCTGTAGACTGCAAACTCTCTTTGTCTCCTCCCTCCCTCTCACTTGCTTTCTCTTTCCCTCTCTCTCTTGATCACTCTTTTTTCCCCCCCTTTCCAGGTGATAGAGCAGTACCTGCAGACCACTCACGCTCCCACACACAGTGACTACACCATGACCATCTTGGACATATTCACAGTGGACCGAGAGGGAGAGATGGACAACTTCCAGTCACAGCTGCACAACAGGTATTCTGTGTGTGCATGTGCTTCTGCAGTGGGGTGTTGTGTGTGTGTATTGCCTCAAGATGCAGATGTGTGTGTGTGTGTATTGCCTCAAGATGCAGATGAGTGTGTGTGTGTGTGTATTGCCGCAGGGTGCAGATGTGTGTGTGTGTGTGTGTGTGTGTGTGTATTTACGCATGGTGTAGATGTGTGTGTTTGTGTGTTGCTGCAGGACTCTGCTGTGGCACGGATCCCGTCTGTCCAACTGGGTGGGGATCCTAAGCCAGGGCCTACGCGTGGCCCCCCCTGAGGCCCCCGTCACCGGATACATGGTGAGTCTCATTATCAGCCTCAGCACAGACTGTCATTATCAGCCTCAGCACAGACTCATTATCAGCCTCAGTACAGACTCATTATCAGCCTCAGTACAGACTGTCATTATCAGCCTCAGCACAGACTCATTATCATACTCAGGACAGACTCATTATCAGCCTCAGTACAGACTCATTATCAGCCTCAGCACGGACTGTCATTGTCAGCCTCAGCACAGACTCATTATCATCCTCAGGACAGACTCATTATCATACTCAGGACAGACTCATTATCAGCCTCAGTACAGACTGTCATTATCAGCCTCAGCACAGACTCATTATCAGCCTCAGTACAGACTCATTATCAGCCTCAGCACGGACTGTCATTGTTAGCCTCAGCACAGACTCATTATCATCCTCAGCACAGACTCATTATGACCTGCAGTACAGACTCAGTATCACCCTCAACTCAGACTCATTATCAGCCTCAGCTCAGACCCATTATCACCCTCAGCACAGACTTGTTATCATCCTGAACTCTCAGAACTCTCTTTTCCCGTCTGTCTGCAGTTTGGGAAGGGCGTCTACTTTGCTGACATGTCGTCAAAAAGCGCCAACTACTGCTTTGCCAACCAGAAGAAAAACACAGGCCTGCTTCTCCTCTCTGAGGTGTGTGTGTGTGTGTGTGAGAGTGTGAGGTGGGTGCGTATCTCTGCTTGCTGTGCGTGTGTGTTCTGTGCATGTGGCATGTGCGGGTGTGTTTTGTGTCAGCTTTTGTGATGGTGCAGTACTTTGTCACCTGGCGAGCTTTTCCACATTCTTAACTGTAAAAAGCTCCAAATCTTTTTAAGTTCACTGTCTTAATCTATTTTAAAGATGCAAAAACCTGAAATGTCAAATTCCCCTTATCTCCCCTTTGATGAGCATGGAAGAATTTAGTGACTTTTGTATATAGACTTTTATATTTCATTCCATGACCAGTTTAGTTGCCCTTCTTTGTACCTTTTCCAAAGCATCTATATCTTTCTTATGGTGTGGTGCCCAGAATCTGCATGCAATACACAAAAACACATGATCTATATAACATCAGTGTAACTTTGATTTATGCTCAATACTTTTTACTACATATCCCAACATCCTTTTGGCCTTTTTTTTACTGCTCCTATTAGGAGACCCTGACTGATCAGCTATTACTCACTTCTTCAAAATTAGCGCATCCAACCATAAAATAATCATGTGTTAAATTGGACGACATTAACGAGTTGGTGGATGTTGTACATAAGTGTGTGTGTTGTTATCAGGTTGCCCTGGGCGACAGTAATGAGTTGGTGGATGCTGACTATGATGCAGACAAACTTCCTGCTGGGAAACACAGCACCAAGGGCCTGGGCCAGACAGGCCCCGACCCCAAAAACACCATCACCCTGTGAGTGTCACACACACACACACACCCCAAAAACACCATCGCCCTGTGAGTGTCACACACACACACACACACACACACCCAAAAACACCATCACCCTGTGAGTGTCACACACACACACACACACACACCCAAAAACACCATCACCCTGTGAGTGTCACACACACACACCCCAAAAACACCATCGCCCTGTGAGTGTCACACACACACACACACACACCCAAAAAACACCATCACCCTGTGAGTGTCACACACACACACACCCCAAAAACACCATCGCCCTGTGAGTGTCACACACACACACACACACACCCAAAAAACACCATCACCCTGTGAGTGTCACACACACACACACCCCAAAAACACCATCACCCTGTGAGTGTCACACACACACACACCCCAAAAATACCATCACCCTGTGAGCGTCACACACACACACCCCAAAAACACCATCACCCTGTGAGTGTCACACACACACACACACCCCAAAAACACCATCACCCTGTGAGTGTCTCTCTCACACACACACAC
>NC_057940.1:4307442-4379942 GCF_018555375.3 Anguilla rostrata | reverse complement strand
TTCACAATCGTCACAATACGCTTCATATACTATAAGTGTATCACAGCACTGCAGCCTGCAGTGGTTATCAGCCTTTAGTTACAAACAACTGTACTTTTTCCACCTCTAATTTTTGTTGCTCCATGTCGTCTGGATCAAACTCTTCCCACATTTAATCTGACATGTCAAACATACTTAATACATATTTCACTAATTCTATCACATTGCTTGTGTCCAGCTGAATCTATCGTAGGTACGGACATACTGTAGCTGTTTAAAGGTATATTTAGTGTAAGTGTTCAGTAGGGTTTTGTGCATGTACAGTAGTAAAGTTCTAGTGTTATTTCAGAGCAGTCAACACTAGTGTATATTTGTCACGCCACTGAAAAGCCCTGTTGAATTCGAACTGGCGAGAGAGAAAGCCTGAGACAGGGAGGTAATGCACTGCAATGTCTGTACCACTGAGTAGAGCAGGGCCCCAAGACATCCATAGACGATCTGCAGAATGCTGGAGTAGAAGAAGCAGCAGAAGAATCCAAACATCAGCAGGATCACAGACAATATTAGTAGAGTTCCATTGCACACGGTGAAATCCACGCGGGTCTGAAACAGATGCATAAAGAAACCAGATGAGTTCACCTGAGAAACAGGTAAGGAGAGTTCACCAGAGCGGAGAGATGCACAGCTGAGTTCATCTGGGCTGAGAGATGCACAGGTGAGTTCACCTGGGCTCACAGACATACAGGTGAGTTTACCTGGGCTCAGAGACGTACAGGTGAGTTCACCTGGGCTGAGAGATGCACAGGTGAGTTTACCTGGGCTCACAGACATATAGGTGAGTTTACCTGGGCTCACAGACATACAGGTGAGTTTACCTGGGCTCAGAGACGTACAGGTGAGTTTACCTGGGCTGAGAGATGCACAAGTAAGTTTACCTGGGGTGAGATACGCACAGGTGAGTTTACCTGGGGTGAGATATGCATAGGTGAGTTCACCTGGGCTGAGAGACGTACAGGTGGGTTTACCTGGGCTGATGGGAAGCAGACCTCAGGTGAGGTTTACTTTGACCTGAGACGGACCGGCAATGTTTACCTGGGCCGAGAAGATGATGATGGCGAAGCAGACGACCATGGTGGTTCCCATAGCGATGACCACGGCGGTAGTGTTGTGGTAGGAGGCCACCGTGCCGACCATGTAGGACAGAGTGAGAGTGACCACCGCCTGTGAGCAGAGAAACATGGCCTCCCTCAGAGACCTACTCTCTTCTACTGTCAGCCAGTGTCTCAGGTTGGCAACAGGGGGCGGTATTCTACTATTCTGCAGTTCCTCTATCTTACAGAAGGGTGTGGTAGTGTGCTATTAGGTAGTGCCTCTATCTTACAGCAGGTGGCAGTAGTGTGCCGTTAGGTAATACCTCTATCTTACAGCAGGTGGCAGTAGCGTGCTGTTAGGTAATGCCTCTATCTTACAGCAGGGGGCAGTAGTGTGCTGTTAGGTAATGCCTCTATCTTACAGCAGGTGGCAGTAGTGTGCAGTTAGGTAATGCCTCTATCTTACAGCAGGGGGCAGTAGTGTGCTGATAGGTAATGCCTCTATCTTACAGCAGGGGGCAGTAGTGTGCTGATAGGTAATGCCTCAATCTTACAGCAGGTGGCGGTAGTGTGCTGTTAAGTAATGCCTCTAGCTTACAGCAGGCGGCAGTGTTCTGCTGCTAGGTAATGCCCCTAGCTTCCAGCAGATGGTGGTGTTGTGCTCACCAGCCCCAGCAGGTTCCAGGGGTGCTTCCGGCTGAAGGAGCTGCTAAAGCTGAGGCAAATCGCCACAACGACGAAGATGATGTAGGAGCTTAGATAGATCCAGATGTTCCCCTGCACAGCCGTCTTCACCGTCGCTGAGAAGGTGAACAGGCACACCACACTGAAGGTAACGAGCAGCTGCAGCGTCACCACACTGAACACCTGTGCAGGTAGGTAGAATCGCCACACTGAACACCTTTACAGGTAGAATCATTACACTGAACACCTGTCCAGGTAGGTACGATCACCACACTGAACACCTGTGCAGGTAGGTAGAATCGCCACACTGAACACCTGTCCAGGTAGGCAGAATCGCCACACTGAACACCTGTCCAGGTAGGCAGAATCGCCACACTGAACACCTGTCCAGGTAGGCAGAATCGCCACACTGAACACCTGTCCAGGTAGGCAGAATCGCCACACTGAACACCTGTCCAGGTAGGTACGATCACCACACTGAACACTGAGCTGAGTTGATCACTTGAGCAGGTAGAGTGTAACTACTGTGAAAAAGCACAGCGTGACTCGATATGGATGCGCGGGACATATAAAAAGTCGCTGCACTGAGAAATTAGACAGGTAGTGAGACTCTGTGCTCGTGGCCAGGACAGGTCCTCACTGTGATGGGTAATGATGAACACGCAGCTTGATTGGGAAGGGCACTATAGCACAAACTGAAGTTCAGAGTGCTAGAAGATGTTGGGTTAGAACTAAAGCTCAGCTATGTAATATAAAAACGAAATAGCCACATAGAGCCTATTAAAAACAGAATAAAATTCAAACTAACGGAGGGTCGAAAAACGAAACTGAACTGGAGCTGACATTTTATTAAATAAAAAAAAAAAAGAAAATAAAAAATAAATACAGAAGTAAATTTTTAAAAAGCGAACGTGAGAGGAGACGCGTGATAGCCTTGGGACGGGCGCAGCGACGTGCGTACGGACCTTCCTGACGAAAGCCCTGCGGATGGTTTTGTCCCCGAAGGAAGAGACGAGCAGGCTGCTGGTGCTGTCCGCTGGCACGTCGGCCACCCCTTGCGGAGAGAGAAACAGCTTTAGCGCACTGAGACCGGCGGGCAGCCGCTGCCGCCACCTGGCACGGGCACGGGCGCGGGCACCGGGCACTACCTGCTTGCAGTGGGCGGCACGGAAGCGATGGAACCTCCAGCAAAAAACCCCGACGGGCTTTTATTGGGAGTTTACAGAAAGCACAACAAAAAAAAACACACAAGACAATTCCTTTGATGTTTAACAAATAATTGAAAGTTGCCTGATTTGTAACGGTTTTATTCAAATGGTAAATGGACTGCATTCATATAGCGCTTTTATCCAAAGTGCTTTACAATTGATGCCTCTCATTCGCCAGAGCAGTTAGGGGTTAGGTGTCTTGCTCAGGGACACTTCGACATGCCCAGGGCGGGGGATCAAACCGGCACCTGAGCTATGTCGCCCCGCACGGACATATTCCCCCTCACACGGGCTGTCGACCCACTTCCTCCTCACAATTCTTCCTCGAAATTTTATTTTATTTTGTTTTTCGCTGTTACCTGAAGCGTACGGCGGGGGGCTCAGCTCTCCGGGTGGCATGGAGTCGGGGAATCCAGCGGCGGGAGGAGGGGGGTAGAGAGGTGGCGACTGCTGGTAGGTGGGGGGCATGTACGGCGGTGGGGGCTGGTCCGGCGGCAGGTTGTATTGGGGGGGTCGTTGGGCGATGGCGGGCCCAGGCCGGCGCCGTCCGGGCCCAGCGGGGGCGACATCGGGTGCTTGGCTTCCGTCATTCTGCGAGAATGGCGGAAAGGGAGGAGGGAACAGAGGAGGAGGAGGAGGAGGAGGAGGATTACCAGAGGAGACACGGGGGGTGGGGGGCGGAGAAGGACGCAGTGAAAATGCTGATACAGGGTGAAGCCAAGGCGGAGAGGCTCCCAACTTCTTACATTTTTGGCAAGTGATTCCCAGAGTTCCTGAATCAAAAAAAAAAAAAACATTGAATGCTATTCTTTTCATTTTGGTTTGAAATGGACTTTTTTTTCTCTTCAACAGTCACCTAGCACCCCCCCACCCTCCCCACACCCTCCTCCCATTGTCTCTGTGTGCCCCCCCCAGGGGCAGCCCCCCCTCCCCCTCCCCCTCCACCCCCCACTTTGACAACCACAAAGATAATGGATGAAATTAATATTGTGTCTTTTTGCCTTCTCGGTTCTTGGCCTAATAACCATATCGTGCATTCATTAATGATAATGTCGGCTGGTATAAAAGACTCACAGAGTGTGCTTCCTCACCACCCCTGTCGCAATAACGGCTATTACCATGGTGTAACAGAGCAGAATGGTGACATCACTTATGGCGCCAATGGACAGGTCTTGAGAGGCAGCAGTGTAGTACAATGGGTAAGGAGCTGGTCTTGTAACCTAAAGGTCGCAGGTTCGATTCCCGGGTAGTACGCTGCCATCGTACCCTTGAGCAAAGGTACTTAACCTGCATTGCTTCAGTGTATATCCAGCTGTATGAATGGATGCAATGTAAATTCTATGTAGAATGTTGTGTAAGTCGCTCTGGTTAAGAGCGTCTGCTAAATGCCTGTAATGCAATGCAATGAGAGACCTCGAGACACTTCTCCTTAACCTCCTAAGTCTACGGGAAGAGCGACTAATCGCATTCAGACGTGTGGCAGTTTGGTCCTGTTCTCAGAGCACGTTTCACAATGTGGCGTGCCGTCTTTTGACACGTTTCCTCTTACTCTTCCTACCCACTTCTTTTTTTTTTCTTTTGTTTCATGTTCTCTGAGAAGGTAATTGTTCTCTTGCGAGCGAACTTTTTTTTGGAGCCGCCTTGTTTGTTGCGTGCCGCTACGCGCTTGTCCCTGTTTGCATGCGTGAGCACCTGTGACTGTTTACCTGCTCGTTCTGTTTCGAATCGCTGCATCCAACTTTAGATCTAGGACGGAGTGTGGCACAGTGGGTAAGGAACTGCGCTTGTAACCGAAAGGTCGCAGGTTCGATTCCCGAGTAAGGACACTGCCGTTGTACCCTTGAGCAAGGTACTTAACCTGCATTGCTTCAGTATATATCCAGCTGTATAAATGGATACAATGTAAAGTGCTATGTAAAAAGTTGTGTAAGTCGCTCTGGATAAGAGCGTCTGCTAAATGCCTGTAATGTAATGTAATGTAGATCTGCATGTTGACATATCACTCCCTATGATGGCCTATGTAGCATGTTGACATATCACCCCTATGATGGCCTATGTATGATATTTAGCATGTTGATATATCACCCCCTATGATTCTCTATGTAGGATGTTGACATATCAGTCCCTATGATGGCCTATGTAGGATGTTGACATATCACTCCCCTATGATGGCCTATGTAGGATGTTGACATATCAGTCCCTATGATGGCCTATGTAGGATATTGACATATCAGTCCCTATGATGGCCTATGTAGTATGTTAGTATATCACTCCCTATGATGGCCTGTGTAGCATGTTGACATATCACTCCCCTATGATGGCCTATGTAGGATGTCGACATATCACTCTCCTATGATGGCCTATGTAGCATGTTGACATATCACTCCCTATGATGGCCTATGTAGCATGTTGACATATCACTCCCTATGATGGCCTATGTAGCATGTTGACATATCACTCCCTATGATGGCCTATGTAGCATGTTGACATATCACCCCTATGATGGCCTATGTATGATATTTAGCATGTTGATATATCACCCCCTATGATTCTCTATGTAGGATGTTGACATATCACTCCCCTATGATGGCCTATGTAGCATGTTGACATATCACTCCCCTATGATGGCCTATGTAGCATGTTGACATATCACTCCCCTATGATGGCCTATGTAGGATGTTGACATATCACTCCCCTATGATGGCCTATGTAGCATGTTGACATATCACTCCCCTATGATGGCCTATGTAGGATGTTGACATATCACTCCCCTATGATGGCCTATGTAGCATGTTGACATATCACTCCCCTATGATGGCCTATGTAGCATGTTGACATATCACTCCCCTATGATGGCCTATGTAGCATGTTGACATATCACTCCCCTATGATGGCCTATGTAGCATGTTGACATATCACTCCCCTATGATGGCCTATGTAGGATGTTGACATATCACCCCCCTATGATGGCCTATGTAGCATGTTGACATATCACTCCCTATGATGGCCTATGTAGCATGTTGACATATCACTCCCCTATGATGGCCTATGTAGCATGTTGACATATCACTCCCCTATGATGGCCTATGTAGCATGTTAGCATATCACTCCCTATGATGGCATATGTAGCATGTTGACATATCACTCCCCTATGATGGCCTATGTAGCATGTTGACATATCACTCCCCTATGATGGCCTATGTAGCATGTTAGCATATCACTCCCTATGATGGCCTATGTAGCATGTTGACATATCACTCCCCTATGATGGCCTATGTAGGATGTTAGTATATCACTCCCTATGATGGCCTGTGTAGCATGTTGACATATCACTCCCCTATGATGGCCTATGTAGGATGTTAGTATATCACTCCCCTATGATGGCCTATGTAGCATATTGACATATCACTCCCCTATGATGGCCTATGTAGGATGTTGACATATCAGTCCCTATGATGGCCTATGTAGCATGTTAGCATATCACTCCCCTATGATGGCCTATGTAGTATGTTAGTATATCACTCCCTATGATGGCCTGTGTAGCATGTTGACATATCACTCCCCTATGATGGCCTATGTAGCATGTTGACATATCACTCCCCTATGATGGCCTATGTAGCATGTTGACATATCACTCCCCTATGATGGCCTATGTAGCATGTTGACATATCACTCCCTATGATGGCCTATGTAGCATGTTGACATATCACTCCCCTATGATGGCCTATGTAGGATGTTAGTATATCACTCCCCTATGATGGCCTATGTAGCATGTTAGCATATCACTCCCTATGATGGCCTATGTAGCATGTTGACATATCACTCCCCTATGATGGCCTATGTAGGATGTTGACATATCAGTCCCTATGATGGCCTATGTAGCATGTTAGCATATCACTCCCCTATGATGGCCTATGTAGGATGTTCTTCTCTCTAGGGGTTTCGTCATACTTGTTCCTGGTTATGGTTATACACTTTGTTGTACGTCGCTCTGGATAAGAGCATCTGCCAAATGCCTGTAATGTAATGTAATGTAATGTAATGTTGACATATCACTCCCCTATGATGGCCTATGTAGCATGTTGACATATCACCCCTATGATGGCCTATGTATGATATTTAGCATGTTGATATATCACCCCCTATGATTCTCTATGTAGGATGTTGACATATCACTCCCCTATGATGGCCTATGTAGGATGTCGACATATCACTCCCCTATGATGGCCTATGTAGGATGTTCTTCTCTCTAGGGGTTTCGTTATACTTGTTCCTGGTTATGGTTATACACTTTGTTGTACGTCGCTCTGGATAAGAGCATCTGCCAAATGCCTGTAATGTAATGTAATGTTGACATATCACTCCCCTATGATGGCCTATGTAGCATATTGACATATCACTCCCCTATGATGGCCTATGTAGGATGTCATTAGGTCGGTTGGTGTCTGTGAATGCTCATGCACTGCTTATGAACCTGCCTGGAGGGCCCCCCTTCCACTGCACTAAGGCAGGAAACCACAGTCTGCAACGTTTCCATGTGGTTTTTTTTTTTTTAAGCAACAGCAATTTAACCATTGAATTCTGAAAAATCCACTATTCTAATCTTTGCCGGCTTTCCACAACAGACACAAAATTCCCTTTGGCAGCTAAGCTTCACCACATGAAAACGGCTTTGGGATGGAAAAAAAAAAGTATAAAGGTTCTGTTCTATAAATTGTATGATATGTATAACGTAGATTAATATATTACAGAAATCAATCAACTGTTTAAAGCTGCTTAAATTGTGAACATTAATTTCAGAAATATACAGCATTAAACACATCATGCCTCTACAGTATTATGTATAATATGTTAAAGACTATAAAAAAGCTGACTAGTAGGTACTAGTAGGATTATCAGTAAGTAGTAACATACCATGTGTGAAACTCGGAGACTGAAGGACATAACTTTCATACCAAATTGCCTATTTCCTGCCTTTTCATTATTATTTAATTAAGTATGTTTTTGCAGATCTCTGAAACCATAAGAATATCGGTGGTACTTCATTGTCTACCTTACAATGTAAATGGCTTTGTCAAAGATACAATCGCAAACAGGGACTGAGCCCTCATCCAAACTATATCTGTTGGCTGGTGGCAGGGGATTTACCATAAAGTAGAAGCACCTATTTCTCTAAAAGAAATAGCTTCACTTCAAGATGTTGCCCGAGTTCATGTTTTCCTGTTTTGTCTTCAGCATATTAAAAAGGGTAAACTTTAGCACGGATGTTACATACTCTTCGCAGTTGCAAATTGAAAATGCTGATGTTGGTACCCATTGATAACTGATAAAGCTCTTACCTTATTCTGGAGTTTGGTTTGATCAGATTTAATCTCAGCGAGCTTCACAGATTAGGGTGCTGGCTACAGTAAATTTGCCTTCATGAGAACAGTCTTCTTGTGCGCTTGCTTTGTCCCACGGTGATACCACCACTAGGCTCTCTTATCACCTTCACTTCCTCAAACTTCAACAACCTCACAATCAGAACAGAACTGAACCACGGGTCAAAAAACGGAAAGAAATAAATTTCCAAATCGTGGTGTGACCCCCCCAGCCCAAGGGGATCATGGGTAATGGGAAACCACAGAGTTTCCACACCACTGCCCTGCTTTTGCAATGGTCGACTGAAACCGAAGAACTGTTACTGATTGAGACACAGTATGCCATGGTGAAATTGATCCGATCTCTTGTATTGAACAATGATGACAGTAACGGTATGAAATATTGGTAATATCAGATCTGGTACTGAGAAAACAGTGACGATGGCGGAAGCATCATCCATAAATCTGCTGCACCTCACACTTTAAAAATATGAGGCACACGGAGTGTCTGCGCGGCCTGACGTTCTGCAGTGTGACACGCTACAGGCCAGGGAGGGAGGAAGGGTTGGAATAGGCCAGAGCGTTCCTGGTTCCTGTATAACATGGAAGGAGGGTTGGAATCGGCAACAGAATTCTCTCTGTCGCCGGACAGAGCCATGGCAGTGGGATTTGGGGGGGGGGGGTCACTAAATATAGCCAGGGGATGGGAATGGGCTGAGCACTTCCACCTTCACTATAATCCACACATTGTTCAGAACTGGCTCCCAAACAACCTGTGTGTGTGTGTGTGTGTGTGTGTGTGTGTGTGTGTGTGTGTGTGTGAATGTGTATGAAAGTGTGTGTGCGTGAGGTAAGCACAGGGGGTCAGATTGAGCAGAACTCTGGGAAGGATAGATGTGAGTGTGTGTGTATGAGTGTGTGTATGAGTGTGTATGGTTGTGTGTGTGTGTGTGTGTGTGTGTGTGAGGTAAGAGCAGGGGGTCGGATTGAGTGGAACACTTGGAAGGATAGATGTGTGTGTATGGTTGTGTGTGTGTGTGTGTGTGTGTATGAGTGTGTATGGTTGTATGTGTGTGTGTGTGTGCGTGTGTGTATGTGTGTGTGTATGAGTGTGTATGGTTGTGTGTGTGTGAGTGTGTGTGTATGAGTGTGTATGGTTGTGTGTGTGTGTGTGTGTGTGTGTGTGTGTGTGTGTGTGTGAGGTAAGAGCAGGGGGTCGAATTGAGCGGAACTCTTGGAAGGATCGAGGGGAACAGTATGGGTTCTGCAAAGCTCTTCACTCAACCGAGAGAGGATGAGAGAGCGAGGGAGGCAGGGAGGGAGGGAGGGTAGAAGACACAGGGAGGGAGAGAGAGACAGAAGGAGAGAGGGGATGAGAAAAGGAGAGAGAGAGAGAGAGAGGGAGGGAGGGAGGGTCAGAAGGAGAGAGGGAGAAGGCAGGGAACATCACAAGCCCATTCCAAGGCCGTAGGACACACTTCTATCCTGCTGAAGCATCATTCCCCCAACACAGGTGAGGCTGTCTTTCTGTTACTAACAGCACTCTGGACCTTGCAGCTGGTCAACGGGGCTGTGGATCTGAGGGTCATTAATGAGGATTAGGGTTGTGCGGCCAGTTAATGCGGCCGCATATCTTATGGCTAGTTAATGGGACCGGTATGAAGATGATGTAGATCAGGGAGATCTTCCAAAGAAGCTGGGAAAAAAAACTGGGAAATCCAGTGAGTAAAACGGTGAGTCTGTCAGAGTGAGACATGTCTTTTAAAACCATTTTAAAGAGCGTAAATGGTAATGGTAAATGGACTGCATTTATATAGCGCTTTTATCCAAAGCGTAGATGAGTTGGGTGAGTAGTCGTCTCAGATGGGTCCCGTTTGGAGACACGAACCACTTAACACCACTCATTTATGGACTATGATGTCCATATTGTTATATTTTGTCTAGGATGTTTGGGCTATTTATTATTATTAATTATTATGATTATGCCAATGGCTGTGATTATGTTTTCTATATCGTGTATTTTGAATACGATAAAGATAATGATGTTCTCCCATTTTGTTAAGGGCTGTGATCATGTTTTCTATATCGTGTATTTTGAATACGATAAAGATAATGATGTTCTCCTATTTTGTTAAGGGATGTGATTATGTTTTCTATATCGTGGGTTTCGAATACGATAAAGATAATGATGTTCTCAGTCAGGAAAGTGTTTCACAAGTTCGTCTTTGAGAACCAGTGTGGGCTTCGGGGGTTAGTGGAACAGGGCCAAATGCAGAAGAACATCTCTCACAACGATGGGACGATGCCAGAGAGGGATTTATTACCGTGGTCCCCAACCTTCATCCACGAGACCCGCAGGGTCGGCTGGTTTTCGTGGCTACTCTGCACTAAACTGATCAATAATCAATCAGAGCAGTCGATTACACTGTAAGCTCACCTCACCTGGTTAAGTGGGTCTGAATTGGGTGGTAATCTTATGCTGAAAACATGACATTACATTTATTTGGCAGACGCTTTTATCCAAAGCGACGTATAGTAAGTGCATAGCGAATGTCATTGGAACAACAACGAGACACAGGTCCGATACAGGTACAATACTCATTTTGTAAGTTGTTCATAGCCATGAACGCTTTAAGTCCAGTTCACACAGTGAACATTACTCTCTGACCTAACCTATGCCAAGTCAGCTAGGAGGCATGACGACAAGCTACAACATCAAGATAATGATACAAAGTACAATATAAGTGCTGGTTGGAGGTACATGTAACTGGAGAGTGGCACAGGAGGTGCATGCGTAGCATGAAAGAGGGGGATTTAAGTGATAAAAATGATCCAAGATTGCGAGTGTCCCGCAGAATGGTGATAGATAGTTAGTCCAGGTGTAGTCTGAAGAGATGACTCATCGGACCATGGCAAAAGATGGGCAACTGGGGAGTGGTTCGTAGAGGAACAGGGACTTTGTTCCATTTCCGGGGCGCTAGGGTGGAGAAGCTAAAAAAAAAAAACCACAGCCTGTTGCTCTCCAGGACCAGGATTGGAGACTGCTGATTTATTGCATGGCACAATCCAGTCCCCAGTTAAAATTATGGTAATGCAATAGCCACACAGTCAAGTGTTCAGTGTTGAATCAACTCTCACAGAGCACATGTGGTCCCAATTAGATTAATGCAGTGTGTACTCTGTGAGTGTTGAATCAACACTGGAAATTTCGCTGTGCGGTGTGAGAAAATGAAATGGTCATCGAGAGTTCTGTGAGGATGGGGGGGGGGACACACGGAGAGTGAGAGAGAGAGGGAAGGGTGGAGTGAGGGAGAGAAAGGAGCGAGGGAGAGGGAAGGGGGGAGCGAGAGGGAGAAAGGAGGGTGGCATTAGCATTTCAGGAACATGGGAAGAGAAAGAGCAAGCATTCGAAGGACAGATGGCCTCTCAGCAGGCCTGGGCTGTCCTCTCAATCTCTCCCACTCTCTCCTTCCCACTCTCCTTCTCTCTCTCTCTTTCTATCTCTCCCATGTTACTCTCTCTCTCTCTCGCTCTCTCTCTCTGACAACTACAGCTTATTCCCAAGATTACTGAATCAAGTATGCTTGCCTTTTAAAAATTGATTTTTATTTGTTTATCACACATCTCTTCATTTCCTCTCTCTCTACCTCACTCTCTCTCTCTCTATCTTTCTGTAGCATGACCACATATTCGTTCCTTCCTGTATTTCTGTCTTGTTACAAAGCGTTACCGTTCCTCTTTTTCTCCTTGTTCTTCGTCATTGTTTAATTAAGCTTCCTCGTGGCCTGTGGGGGTGGTGTTGAACTGTACCGTCAAATTCTGTCTGCCCCCTCCACCCCCTGAACCCACCCCCCAATCCTCTCTTTGTCACAGCAACGCACCCATTTCCCAGCACCCTGATCCAAGGACAAAGAGAGACTCTGGAATAATACAGCTCTTGAATGACATGCAGTGTGGAAGAGCCCAAGCAGCCTCTCCCTGTGAGCTCCAGACCTGTCCCTAACTGAGATGTGACCTCTACACCTTCTGGTCACAGGTGGCTCTACCTGCTACACCCTCTTACACGCCTGCTCTTCCTGCTGCACCTTCTTACACACCTGCTCTACCTGCTACACCCTCGTATACACCTGATCTACCTGCTACACCCTCAGACACACCTGCTGTACTTGCCTCGCCCTTATATACACCTGCTCTCCCTGCTATACCCTCTTACACACCTGCTGTACCTGCCACATCCTCAAACACACCCACTGTACCTGCCACGCCCTCAAACACACCCACTGTACCTGCCACGCCCTCATACCCCAACCCCAGCCACGGCTCCCCGCAGTATGCTGGCCCTCAGGCCCCTCCTCCCTCGGGGCCCCACCCTGCTGCTGGGTCTGCTGGCCCTCTGGGGCCCCCTGCTGGCCGAGGGGCAGAACGACACGGAGCCCATCGTGCTGGAGGGGAAGTGCCTGGTGGTGTGCGACTCCACGCCCTCGTCCGAGCCGACGGGGAACGCTCTGGGCATGTCCGTGCGCTCCGGGACGGGCCGCGTGGCCTTCTCCGTCACCCGGCAGACCAATCACGAGCCCACGGACATGAGCAACCGCACCATGATCATCTACTTCGACCAGGTCAGCCTTCCAAATACGAAAAAAACGTACGCGGTCAAAGTAGGCCGCAGGGTCCTGTGATGGTGCCTTATGCATTAGTGCATAGTGCACTATGGTGTGTAACACTTTTAAAGAGCATGACAGTGTGTTGCTGGGTCTTAGAAGTATATACAGTGGCTGAATTAAAAAAAAAATGTCTTTATTGCATAATTTATTGCATAATTTTTCATTACACCACTGTAGATCCCGTGCAGGTTGTGGTTTTGTCTGTTTGCTTTATTACTGGCTCTTATATTTCCCTCTTATATTCAACAACATATTTCATGTTTTTAAAAATGTGATGTGAACTAGAATACGAATTTATGAATAGAATAAGATTTTGAATGGAATGCTGATTTTATCTAGTTAACTTTTTGGTTGATCCGGTTTTATTAGCAACTTGTAGGCCATTTATTAGAAATTCTTTCTCTTTCTTTCTCCCTCTCCCACTCTCTGTCTCTATCCATATCCATCTCTCTCTCCCTCCACCTCTCTCTCCCTCTCTCTCCCTCTCTCCACCTCTCTCCCTCTCCCACTCTCTCTCTTTCTCCCCATCCCTCTCTATCTCTCTCCCCACCTCTCTTTTTCTCTCTGTCTCTCTCTCCCCTCACCTCTCTCTCTCTCTCGCTCTCTCTCTCCCCACCCCTCTCTCTCTCTATCTCTCTCTCCCCCACCTCGCTCTCTCTCTCTCTCTCTCAGATCCTGGTGAATGTGGGAAATCACTTTGATCAGGAGAGCAGTGTGTTCCTCGCACCGAGGAGAGGAGTGTACAGTTTCAACTTCCATGTGGTCAAAGCATATAACAGACAAACAATACAGGTGAGAGAGACACACACACACACACGCACATATACCTGTATGACCAGGGAGTCATTCACATGCAAATTCATTACAAACTACCGGTAAAGTTCTTCCATCAATTACTCAGACCAGAGCACAAAGTCAGGAGCACAGACCGGACCTGCACAAATAATTAGGAAACGAGACATTCTGGTAACCCTTGGTCAAATCAATCTCCACCCGTCCTCTGTGATCTGAGGTCAGTCTGGAGCTGAATGGCTCTCTCTCACTGATCTCAGGTCAGTCTGGAGCTGAACAGCTCTCTCTCACTGATCTCAGGTCAGTCTGGTGCACAACGGCTCTCTGATCTCAGGTCAGTCTGGTGCTCAACGGCTCTCTCTCTCTGATCTCAGGTCAGTCTGGAGCTGAACAGCTCTCTCTCTCTGATCTCAGGTCAGTCTGGAGCTGAATGGCTCTCTCTCTCTGATCTCAGGTCAGTCTGGAGCTGAATGGCTCTCTGTCTCTGATCTCAGGTCAGTCTGGAGCTGAACAGCTCTCTCTCTCTGATCTCAGGTCAGTCTGGAGCTGAACAGCTCTCTCTCACTGATCTCAGGTCAGTCTGGAGCTGAACAGCTCTCTCTCTGATCTCAGGTCAGTCTGGAGCTGAATGGCTCTCTCTCTCTGATCTCAGGTCAGTCTGGGGCTGAACAGATCTCTGTCTCTGATCTCAGGTCAGTCTGGGGCTGAACGGCTCTCTCTCTGATCTCAGGTCAGTCTGGAGCCGAACAGCTCTCTCTGACTGATCTCAGGTCAGTCTGGGGCTGAACAGCTCTCTCTGACTGATCTCAGGTCAGTCTGGTGCTCAACGGCTCTCTCACTGATCTCAGGTCAGTCTGGTGCTCAACGGTTGGCCGGTGATCTCGGCCTTCGCCGGGGACCAGGACGTGACCCGGGAGGCGGCGACCAACGCGGGGCTGGTAACCATGGAGAGGGGGGACAAGGCCTACCTGAAGCTGGAGCGGGGGAACCTGATGGGCGGTTGGAAGTACTCCACCTTCTCCGGCTTCCTGGTCTTCCCCTTATAGAGAACGAGAGAACGAGAAAGAGAGAGAGCGAGAGAGAGAGAGAGAGAGCGGGAGAGAGTGAGTGAGAGAGAGAGCTAGAAAGAGAGAGAAAGAGCACAAGAGAGAGACCGAAACAGATATTGACTTCACTAAATGCAGCTTTCATTATCTGAGCAGAGCCCAAAGTAATCGATGCTCATCTTGAGAGAATTACACCAGTATCCACTGTGGCTGACCGTGATCTGGTAGTTTTATCTGTGTGTGTGGTCACTGCCTCTGCATTGGCATTGCTCATTAGAGAGAGAGAGAAAGAGAGAGAGAGAGAGAGAGAGAGAGAGAGAGCTTGTGAGTGCATGTGTGAGTATGGCATGTGTGAGTTTGGCCACATGTGAGTGTTCATGTTAGTGTTTGTGTGTGTTTTTAAGGTTATGCCTTTGACAAGGTATTCCTTGGAATTTCATGCGTTGGATTGGGTCCAATTACATGCCAGGTTTGGTGTCTCATCTTTTAAACAGAAATAGTGACATTCAGTGGTTATTTGTGAAACTACCACGCTCATCTTTACAGGACAATAAAATATCATGTGTATATTTCCAACAGCATGAATTTCTGAAGCTTCAGCTTCTAGTGTTACATGGCCAAACAAAATGAGTTCCGTATATTTAAATAATTAATGAAAATGCAAAGTAGCTTGTATAAATATGCACTAAATACAAAAGGATTTTTTTTTTAAACTAAAAATCTATTGCACACCTGGGAATAACCAGATATGAATTATTAATTTAGTGATCGCTGAATGGATCCTGTCAGTCATGCAGTGAACATCAGCGGTAATTTCGGACATTAAAAAAAATGACTTTGTGACACGTGCTGTTTTACTTGTATTATCTTTCGTGGTCCATATATAGAAAATAAATATATATATATTCCAAATATAAAAATCTAAATTAATGTTTATATTTGCTGTTTTTATATTTGTTCTAGTCTGTTCTTGTCCAACTGCATTGCTTAAAAATGACAATATTTAAAGTGTTCTAAATTAAAATATATTCATAAATATATTCATATATGATTTGATTTTGTATAATTCAGCTTCACGTTTGCCTGTTTTGTGCATTTTTCATGATGTGAACTGAAAGTCAGAATAAATGGATATCTATAAAAGTCCCATTGCGATCATATCATTAATGAAAGTCATTCTCGTACACCCAGTTAATCAGCATTCTTATTTACGGCGTCGTGGTCGGCCTAATTATTTTCTTCATGCATTTTTCTGGATGGTAATTAATTCAATTCGTCACGATGAACAAATGCAATACAAAATCACCCCAGAACAGCAGGGCCTGGCTCCAGAAGCTTCATTCCTTCTCAAACACTTCTGTTCAAGTTTTAACAAGGGAAATAATATCACAGGGTTTGGGTAAGTATGGGGATACAATGTATTTTAAAGAGTATAGGGAAGTTGTAAGCTGTTTAAATAAGCGCAGCGGTTAGCTATAAGGTTATAAGCAGTCTAGTTATCCAGTTATGCATAACACATCACCAAATCCAAAACTACATCCTCCTGTAGTGGAGAGTAAAAGAAGTTTCCTGCTTTCGGGATAACGCACAAATTTCTCCTCTGAATAAAATTGGCTCCGTATCATAGTGTATGTCATATCTTCTGCCGATGATTCCTTATTCGGAGGTTATTAAGAGCGACGATTTCCCGCGGGCCGCGTAGTGCTAGCGCGGCGTCTCACTGCGAGCGTCGTGCTGGCGGGCTCGACTGCTGTTTGTAAATATAGCTCACTCCGCCGCGGGGACTGGCAGATGCACCGCGGATGCGATATCACGAACAAAACGAGCGGCGCACCGGGGGAAAGAAGGCAGCCTCTGTTTCCGGCGACAGATGGAGAATTTGGCTTCCGCGTGCCCTCCCGCCGCCCTGCCACCGCACGTTAGCCACGCACGCTCGCGCCCACCAGGGACAACCCGCCAGCAGGTAGAGAAAGAGAGAGAGAGAGAAACGGAGAGAGAGAGAAAGACGTAATGTAAAAGAGAGCTACTCTGTTAGGCCAATCACCAGTCCCTGGTCCAACACTGTACTGTAAAGAAATTAAATGCCTGCCCTGTGCAGGTGGGCATGGTTTTTTCTGTTACCTGCTGTACAGAGGTAACGACAGACCCTGGATTGGCTAGAGCAATGCTGTCAGACCAGGGCCCTGATGGTAAACAGTAAAAAGTTTAAAAAAAAAAAAAAACAAGAGCTCAGGGAATTAGCTCACAGTTATCAATTGGCACACACAACAATTATTTAGGCTTAAATTTCCGAATGTATTTTATGTTCATTCTTTACAGTGAATGAACTAAGAGAAAGCATGCAGGGTATTTTATGTCATTAAGAAACCGTCTAATTGAAAAACAAATAAAAAATTGGTTTAAAGTAATTAAATCCATCTTTGAACCAATTGCATTCCAAAAAAACTTAAGGTAGATAAGATTTCACTTAATTTAATTACCCCTCCACTTCTCTCCCACTCCTCCACCTCCCACTTTACAAAATGATTGGATAGACTTCCAATAATTAACTGAATTGTAATTAAAGTCAAAATAGGCTATTTCGAGGAAAGTTGTGTCTAAGAAGATTACTCTTGTAATACTCATCTTTTTGTGTTATGAGTATTATACGAGTAATCTTGTAATTGTTTGAAAATGTTTGTAATTGGGTTGTTATTCAATAAATGTGCATATATTAACTGAATTATTCTCTACCTACCTGGAACTAAGGAGCCAAGCCCAGACCATGAAAAACAGCCCCTAACATTACTCCTCCTCCCCTAACCCAGATTCCTCTGTTAGACTGCCAGATAGTGAAGCGTGATTCATCAGTCCGGAGAACGCGTTTTCACTGCTCCAGAATCCAATGGCGGTGTAGTCTACATCACTCCAGCCGACACTTGGCATTGTGCATGGTGATCTTAGGCATGTGTGCTGCTGTTTGATCATGGAAACCTATTTCATGAAGCTCTTGATGAACATTTTTTGTGCTGACATTGTTTCGAGGGAGTTTAGAACTCTGTAGTGAGCGTTGCAATCGAGGACAGATGATTTTTACATACTATTTGCTCCAGCACTTGGTAGTCTTGTTCTGTGAACTTGTGTGGCCTACTGCTTTGTGGCTGCTGTTGTTACTCCTAGACATTTCCACATCACAATAACAACACTTGCAGTTGATTGGGCTGAAATAGCTGAAACCACTCATTAGAAGGGGTGTCCACATATTTTTGTAAATGTAGTGTATGTCCTGTTTTGAGACATTTCTATGATACACAATATAATACGCTGCTCCGATTGGTTAGAGTCTGAGAGCGTGTCAGACTCTATCCAATCGGAGCAGCGTAGACTCCGCGAGGGACGCATTTTGGACGAAAGCGGGTGCAAAAAGAAATGCCTACACTGTGGATGACGTATAATTCGAGCGACGTTTGAATCGCGAAAGATATGACACACGTGACCATCGGTGCGTCATCTCGCCGAAATAAACATAAGAGGTTAGTGCGTCATTTTTTAGCTTTGACAATAAGAACAAAGTACAAATATATACCTGTATATAGACTTATATATTTGTCAGTTAGTAACCGCTCAGGTTGATTAACAACATTCTTGCATGGTGCGTGTGGTTCGTTAAGAGGAGTTGTGATCCAAGGTAATGGCAGTTTACAGTTTGAAAGCAAGCATAGCCTTTAGCTTAACCTGCGCACGCATTGTAGCAATAAAGCCAGAAATCTAGCATTTGCTAACTGTCTGCTGACGGTATTTATTATCTGTCTAAAAGAGATTAAGTTACAGTCTTCTTTTAAATTAAACTTTAGATAGTTTGCAAGTTTGTTTGAATAGTTTGGCTCAGTCGTAGCAATCAGAAATCAGCATGCTAGTAATTGCAGATATATACTTTTTAATCCTATGACATGAAAAAGAATGACGGTGTGTTCCGAGTCTGAAACTGAAAAATGTAACTGGAAAATGTATAAGTATTGCTCTGCTTAGTCCAAATCATTACAACAGTGGATGGTTAACACAGCATGTCTGTTAAAAAAGATAGTACATTTCAGATACTGTATATTGGACTCGTTCGTTACCAAACATTTGACGTTATTTTTTCTTCCATTCCGTAGAAAATATCGGACTTCTGACCAACCGATACGGGCACTGTGCAGCTACTATGACGTCACCGGGGGGACAGTGCACAGGCGCGCTGTCCTCGAGAGGGGGCGGGGCCCGGAGGATGAAGTGGGCTCTAGAGTTGAGTCTGGGCAGCACCAGGTACTGACAAGCCTGGTCTAGTCTGACTGTCCCACACACAGAGCTGTAACGCTGGTGCGTTCGACTGTCCCGCACACACAGAGCTGTAACACTGGTGTGTTAGACTGTCCCGCACACACAGAGCTGCAACACTGGTGTGTTAGACTGTCCCACACAGAGAGCTGTAACGCTGGTGTGTTAGACTGTCCTGCACAGAGAGCTGTAACTGGTGTGTTGGACTGTCCCACACACACACAGCTGTAACACTGGTGTGTCAGACTGTCCCACCCTGTCCTGCAGGACTCGAGGAGACAGACAGAGTAACCAGGGTGACGTTCTCTACCCTGTTGGATATTCAGACAAGCCGGTCCCAGACACCAGTGTGCAGGAGACCGACCGGAACCTCGTTGAGAAGGTGAGGCCTGTTCATACACAACCCTACCCCCACTACACCCCACACTTAAACCTACCCCCACTGAACCCTACACTGACTCTCATACACACACACACACACACACACAAAACCCTACCCCCACCGAACCCCACACAGGCTCACTGTCAATAACAGGGGAGAAAAATAACATGAAAACAGTAAATAAGAAAGACAACCGTAACTCTTTCTCTTCCCTTCCTCTTTCTCACTCCCCTTCTCTCTTTCTCTCCCCTCCCCTCCCCTCTTTCTCTCTTGCTCTCTCTCTCTCTTTCTCAGAGGTGTTGGGATGTAGCTCTGGGTCCGCTGAAGCAGATCCCCATGAACCTGTTCATCATGTACATGTCTGGTAACACCATCTCCATCTTCCCCATTATGATGGTGTGTATGATGGCCTGGAGGCCCATCCAGGCCCTGATGTCCATGTCTGCCAGTGAGTGTCCCCACAATGCACAGTTCTACAATACACGCACACGCACACGCACACACACACACACACGCACACTACACATATACATATACATATACAACACGTACATTAAACATATACATATTATATTGTACATTTCTACAGAGCACCTTATACACACACATTATGCCCTCATATGACACATACGTTATCTCCTTCATACAAAACATATTTTAAACCGTTGTGTGTGATTATACATTTATGCATATTTACCAGCAGGTACTTTGTTTCACCCCAGTTTCATACAGCCACATTTTCCAAATTTGTACAAGACAGTTGTTCTAAAGATTTGAGTTTTTAGCGTTTTTATTAAAAGCTTAGCATTTTTATTTCTCTTGGCATCAAGCTCCCATTGTTCATTGCAAAGTCTGTCTGTGGCCTCTGAGATGTTGATGAAAGGCTTGATAGGAAATGTCTTTGAATGTCAAATAAGAAGATTGGCTTCGTCAATCTGAAAAATGTTAGGTTTGAAACTTATGAAAGCAAGTTAAACTCTATTTGGTGAATGTCACTGCTACAGTACTTATGAGCAACAGCAAGTACCTTTCACAGAAGGGGATACATTTTTCTTTAAAATTCAGTGATGCTGATCCTAATGCTACCTTTTATACACACAAAAAATAAATAATGTGTGTGCACACATTTCACCAGTAGAGGGAACTGCTTGCACACGTATCACACTGTAAACAGTGCTCCATTGATTACCGGCAAAACAAATATGAATTACCTGTACTTTCAGTGACAGGGCAACTGCAGAAGTCTCACCAGCTCTTTGGTGCCTTTTGGTACCTTGCAGCAGATATGTCTAGAGAAAAAACATGAAGCATGTTTTATAGCAGACAAATTGGCGGGAACTCTACGCAACAAATGGGCATGGTTGCATAGTGGTTAGCACTGTCGCCTCACAGCAAGAAGGTCGTGAGTTTGAATCTCGGCTTGGGGCCTTTCTATGCAGAGTTTGCATGTTCTCCCCGTGTTCGCATGGGTTTACTCCGGGTACTCTGGTTTCCTCCCACACTCAAAGACATGCATGGAGTTAGTCCCCGGGCGCTGCACTGTGGCTGCCCACTGCTCACTAAGGATGGGTCAAATGCAGAGGACAAATTACCCCACGAGGTTCAATAAAGTATATCTTAAATCTTTTTTTCTTTCTCTCACTTCCGTACGAGTCTTCAGGTCCCATGCAGAGGTCTGTGATCAAGCATTTCAGCTCATAATGATCCTTTCAGACTTTTTGAAACATTCATATTTATTTAAAAAAACAATAAACAACAATAGAAGGCTTCAGTATGCGGCCTGTGCAGTGAACAAATCAGTGTGTTAGACAGTAGACACAAACTGGCTCGGTGTGAAAAAAAAAGAAAAGAAGACACTTCTAAGTGGAAGGATTTTGTGAGAAATTAATAGGTGTGCTTAGCAGAGGGTAGTGTTGGACAGCACAGTGGATTGCTGGCATCCCAATTAGGATTCGGTTAGGGCATGAAAGTGAAGAATATTTTTAGGTTAATTTGTGTTCTTAATTAATAAAACCCTTGAGTGATTCTGTATGAACACCTTTTTTCCTTCAAATGCAGGACAGGGATAAACTGGGTAGTACAGGATGGCTTTGAATAGTACAAGGCAAAACATTGAGGTACTGAGCATGCTCCTGACCTCATTCTCTCTGTCTGTCTGTCTGTCTGTCTGTCTGTCTGTCTGTCTGTCTGTCTGTCTGTCTGTCTCTCTCTCTCTCTCTCTTTCTCTCTGTCTGTCTGTCTGTCTGTCTGTGTCTGTGTTTGTCTCTCTCTCTCTCTCTCAGCCTTTAAACTGCTGGAAAGCTCCAGCCAGCAGTGGCTTCAGGGACTGGTCTATCTCGTTGGCAACCTCCTGGGCTCAGCATTGGCTATCTATAAGTGCCAGTCAATGGGGCTGCTACCCACGCACTCCTCTGATTGGCTGGCCTTCATAGAACCTGCTCAGGTGAGCATGCACCAGGCAGTCCTTCTTCTGCTTGCATATATGCATGTTGAATTGTGCTAACACTATATAACTAACTCTCTCTCTCTCTCTCTCTCTCAGAGAGTGGAAGTCATGGGTGGAGGGATGATATTGTGAAGTAGAGGAGTGTGGAGTTACATCTGTGACAGAATCGACAAGCACATATACACACCCACACGCATGCACACACACACAGACACACCATTTTTTCAGTCTTTTCCACTACCTTTGTGTGTACCACTGATCTACATATTTGATGCACTGAACTCTTACTGTGAACTCTTTCTCTTTATGAATAAAGATTGCTTTTATTCACGTAAGCTTTTGTTCTGGCTGCAGTGTTTTGGTCTTTGTGTCACACTGTGGTGAAAGTGCTGTGCATTCTGGGATCTGGAGTTCCAGTGACCCCCTGTAGTCCTTGCTGGCACAGTGTCCTTAATCAGTATGGGGTTCAGGCAGTGAACTGCATACAGTTCAGTGGGTTTGGGTCTGTGGAACTCCATTCAGGAGCCACAGGCTCCGGCACTGGAGAAATTGGCCGGAGCCATGTCAGAGGATGGGTTTGGTGGACGAGTCGGAGTGAGAAAAGGATCGGAAAACGCAGCTGAACTGGGCTGTTGACTGCAGTGCTTCCACACTGGTGGCCCATGGCTGAGCCATAGGAGTTTCGGGAGAAGTTCTCTGACAACGACCTCCACCTGACCACAACAGGCGCAAGGATTCTGATGGTGAAATTTTAAAAAAGTCGAAGAAATGTAGAACCTTGCTAGCCCTGGCCTTATCAGTTTGAGAAACATCCCATCTAACCTTTCTCCTAGGAGTGAATTAACTCCCACTGGACAAAAGAGAGCACACATATACACTGCTTTTCCAATCGTTGAAAGAATTAAAGATATGTGTTCCAAACCAGTATCAGATTTATACATAATTTAGTTTGTTGTCATCATAATTCTGGGTGACAGAAGTCTACATTACAAGTGGAGGAAAATATAATACTGTCCATCTGGCTGTGTAAATTTGCTGAATCTATGAACTTTATATTTTCAAGGGGATGAACATGATTTGATGACAATCTCAGCATCATCTTCCATAATCAAGCCTTACGAACTATAAATACTATATTGCGTATAGTGTGACTCATGCAATAATATCTAATTATGAAATCTTATCTAATGGTAATAAGTTAGTTCGCCGGGTTTTTCAAACTGCAACACCCCTATTGGTTAGCCAACTCGTTCGTTAGCTCTCAACGATGCCTACATAGTTGTTCACTTTCTCACTTTAATATTGTCTGATTTATGTATTATACATAATTATTTCCTTATAATCGATTATAATGAACGTGTTATTTTGTCTGCGTGTGATAATACGGTGTTTGTTTACTTTTCACGAATCCATTCACGTCACACTTGCAATAGCGGACTCGCGTTTGTTTTGAAATTGACAGCGCAAACACTAAAACCGAGTGGCAGGCTTTAATTTTCCCCATATTCGCTGCTAGGCCGCGTTTGTTGCTGTCTCAACCGAACTGCAACAGCGGCCGAGCTCCATCTCTTTTCTCCCGCCCCCCCGCTCATGCAACTATTGTGACTGACGTTGCTGTAAACCAATGGCACCGTTGCATTTCTCCGGCCGCACAAATTATGGACCAGTCACAGCGCTGCAGAGGAGCTCGTGAAGGACACTTTTCGACGTCTGTGTTGGCAGGAAAGTTAGTTCCTGCTCTGCACTGGCCGTTTCCTGTATCGTACAGTGTTGTGAGACGGAGAAAGCCATGTGTGTCGAAGCAAAGGTAAATTTAGCACCCCGAATATATAATGGAGAAAGTCGGGGCACCGGGTAATAACGTTTTAAGCGGGTAATTACGCAGAAAAATAGCCACGGTTCAACCGAAAACGCTTTGCGGCCTTACCAGAGTATGTACGTAGCCTGGCTATGGTTATTGTAGCACGTTGCTTCTTTGGTTTGGTTCGGTTTGTTGTTGGATGGCTATGATTGAAAGAGAGTCAGTGGTAGCGGTACGCTGGTAATGATGGAGAATCTATGAACTTATTTAGTAATTACAATTTTCAAGATAATTATAACTTTGAATGGTTTACTTTTAGGTATGATATAATTCATCGGGATTTTAGCTTACGTTGGCTAGCTAGCTAACAAGCAAGCAACTCACATTTTGTAGGGTTAGCAAGCACAGTACAACTAGCCAATGATAGCTAGCTACATCCCAGTACTAATCTCAGTTATTTGGGTAGCTGACTACCTACCTGCCAGACCGACGTTTCTATTTCGTTCATCGCGCTCACGAACAGATTTAACCATTTTTGTATTGTCAAATATTTAACAATATACCTGCCGGGTAACGTTAGTCTGTAGATCTAATGGGCTACATTGTCTGAAATGTGTAGCTATGTAGCTGGCAATGGTCTGGTTAGGCACTGCTGCTTTTGTGCATATAAGATTGAGTAGTTGCACATTAGAAATGTTATCCAACTTCCTCCGTGGTATCTTTTCGCATTACGACCGAGGTAACCCCACGACTTATTACACTGTTAACGCGCTATGATGCCGGGCAGAGCCCGGCGACCTTGGCGGTTGTTACGACGCTAACTCTACAGCAAGTTCAGGATTCACTATTATTATTTAGGTTTTTTGGCGGTCCAGTCGTCTGTTAACTTGGGGTATTCGGTGTTCTCGTAGTAAAGGTTGTGTTAATGCGCTAGTGTACAGTCAGTGTATAGCCATACTGTACTAATCGTCGGTAACGTTATTCGGAGTATTTCACGAAGTTAGTGTCGTGTCAATGTACTGCCCTGTACTATCCAGTCAGTCAGTGTGTACTTGCTGTATTAACCCCCTCTCTCAGTTCAGTGTCAGTATAATGTGAAGTCTGCCTTTATGTATATACTTTATTAATCTTCTCTGTCCTTTCTTTGATTTAATGCTAGTGTATTTGAGTATGGTGTTATAGTATTTTTAAGAAGTGTTCACAGATTCATGTGCACAATGTATGCATGCAGATAAAAATGATAAAAACGTGTGTGCCTGTGTGTGTACGTGCGTGCGTGTCTGTGTGGTTCTTTCAGTGCAGGGTAGTTCTCTCTGCGCTCTGTTAATGGGACTTGGTCTCTCTCGTGTGTAGGAAAAGGCCGTCAGTCAGTGATCTGGCCGATGGGCATCTCGCCTTTCACCTCATCTGAAGAGAAAGATTCCAGACCTTGAGAAAGAGAGGAGAACCGAGGCAGGGAGCCACAGGTGGAGGAGGAGGAGGAGGAAGATTCAGGAGGAGTGGCCCCTACATCTCTCTGTCTTGCTTCCAATACTGGTGGGAAACCGAATCGAGAGGGAAGTCTGTCACTGGCAGTCTAAAAAGGATTGAAATAATTCTCTTTCAATGAAGAAGCTGCATTGATCTGATTGGCTGACTCGACAGGCTGGGTAGTGCAGCTCAGAGCCTAGTGCGGTTGCCTTGGGTAAATTCTGACCTCGCTCTGGGCGTTTCGTCTGTGGAACTTAGTGCTCCTGGCGCGTTCTGTGTGATCCTGCCTCTGTGATTGGGTAGCTAAGGAGTGGGCGTGGCCTGTGAAAGAGCCATGGCGGACCCCATCATGGACCTGCTGGATGACACGCCACTCTTTAACCTGGATGCCCTGCCCGAGTCCTTTTCGCAGGGCTCCTCCGACCCCGTGGAGGAGGCCCTCAAGCTGGCGCTGGGCCAGGTGGATCCCATGCCCGCCCCGGCCCCGGCCCCGCCCCCGCCCCCCGTCCCGCAACAGGTGCAGGTGTCGATGGCCTCCGCCCTGCCGGTGACGATGCACTCGGCCGTGACCACGCAGGGGGCCATCCCGGTGGTCAGCAGTGCGGCGCCTACGACCGTCCTGCTGGGCTCGCCCCTGACAACGTCCCAGGCCCAGCAGGGCGCCCCCAAGATCGTCATCCTGAAGGGGCCCCAGGGCCAGGCCCAGGTGCTGCAGGGCGTGGCCGGGGGCGGAGCCGGGGGCTCCCCGGCAGGGAAGCTCACCATCGCCCGCGTGCTGACCGGAACCCCTCTGAGGCCCGGGATGTCCATCGTTTCCGGCGGGACAGTTTTAAACACGACGCCGTCGGCGCAGGGCCAGGTGAAGGTGGGCACGGGTGTGCAGCGGCTGGTGCAGTCCCCGAACGGGCCGCTGAAGCAGGTGCTGCTGACGTCCATGCCCCAAACGCAGCTGCAGACCCAGACGCAGGTGCAGCTGCAGCCGCAAGCGCAGCAGCAGGTGCAGCTGCAGACGCAAACACAGGTGCAGCAGGTGCAGCTGCAGACCCAGACGCAGCAGCAGGTGCAGCAGGTGCAGCTGCAGACTCAAATGCAGCCGCAGCTGCAGCTGCAAACCCATACGCAGCAGCAGGTGCAGCAGGTGCAGCTGCAGACACAAGCGCAGCCGCAGCTGCAGCTGCAAACCCAAACACAGCAGGTGCAGCTGCAAACCCAAACGCAGCAGCAGGTGCAGCAGGTGCAGCTGCAGACTCAAACGCAGCAAGTGCAGCAGGTGCAGCAGGTGCAGCTGCAGACTCAAACGCAGCAGATGCAGCAGGTGCAGCTGCAGACCCAAGCGCAGGTGCAGTCGCAGTCCACTGGAGTCCGGCCACAAGGAGTCACCCTGACTACCATGCCACAGCAGGTGAGTGCAGACATGCATGGAGGTGGAGAGTGTGTGTGTGTATATGTGCGCACACGTGTGTGTGCACGTGCGTGTCTGTGCGTGCATGTGTGTCTGTGCGTGCGTGCATGCGTGTGTGTGTGCGGTTCTGTAGTCTAATGTGAACATAATCTATTTACACGTGCACACTTACGGTGTTGCATGTGTGCAGTATGTTTGTATTGTACCTGTGTAATGCATTGTTTTTGTATGATATGCAGCGTATGGTGGGTATTGAGTGTGTGTGGTGTGTTGCGCATATGGTGTATTGTGATTATGTAATGTACTCTGTGTGTACTGTTTTCGTGTGCATGTGTGGCTTCTGACTGCGTAATTGTCCTGAAAAATCAGCGAAGCACAGTTTCACAGTGTATACAAATAATAAAAATGCGGTGCTTTAGATTAATTGAATTACCAAGTGTTAGCATGTACGTACCCCCCTCCCTTGAAAACTTGAATTGCTATTTACTGAATTACCTCTTCAATTCCATGCCCAGATTTATCAATACGGGTTATTCTCTATATAGGCTATAAAAAAGGTCTGTGCTAGTTTCATGTTTAAACGTCATAAATTTGACAATTTCTCAGTCTGTCTAGACTGATAAGCTGTCAAATTTACAATTTTTAAAAATGAAACCAGTAAAAACTTTTTTCTGAAATTACGTATCATATTTTGACAAGCAAATTCAGATTAACCTGGTTATTTCTTCCTGTGTGGTGGTGTTTATTGGTTTTATTGTGTGAGTATGTATATTGTGTTTGTAGTGCATATGTGCTACGTGTGTATTGTATGCTGTGTGTATATTGGTTGTATTGTGTGTGTGTGTGTGTGTGTGTGTGAATGCCGTTTGTAGTGTATGTGTACTACGTGTGTATTGTGTGCTGTGTTTATATTGGTTGTATTGTGTGTGTGAATGCCGTTTGTAGTGTATGTGTACTACGTGTGTATTGTGTGCTGTGTTTATATTGGTTGTATTGTGTGTGTGTGTGTGTGTGTGTGTGTGTGTGTGTGAATGCCGTTTGTAGTGTGTGTACTACGTGTGTATTGTGTGCTGTGTTTATATTGGTTTTATTGTGTGTGTGTGTGTGTGTATTGCGTTTGTAGTGTATGCGTACTACGCGTGTATTGTGTGCTGTGTGTATATTGTGTGTATGTGTGTGTATTGTATTTGTAGTGTGTGTGTACCATGTGTGTATTGTACGCGTGTGTGTATATTGCGTTTGTAGTGTGTGTACTACGTGTGTATTGTGTGCTGTGTGTATATTGGTTGTATTGTGTGTGTGTGTGTGTATTGCGTTTGTAGTGTATGTGTACCATGTGTGTATTGCATGCGTGTGCGTATATTGCGTTTATAGTGTATGTGTACCATGTGTGTATTGTACATACTACAAGTGTGATGTCGTGCTTCTCTCGACAGGGCGAGGCGAAGAGGATCACTCTGGTGCTGCAGCAGCCGGCCCAGGCGGGACAGGGTGTGGCCATGGGCGGGGCCACGGTGGGGGCGGGGCAGCAGCCCCGGCTGGTGCTGGGGTCCCTCCCGGGGAAGCTGGTCCTGCAGGGGGGGCAGCTGGCAGCCCTGACGCAGGCCCGGGCAGGGCAGGCTGGAGCCCAGCCCAAAGTGCTCACCATTCAGCTGCAGGTGCAGCAGCAGCCCAACGCCCAGGGGGCCAAGGTAAGAGGCGGAGGAGGGGGCCAAAAATCCAGAGAGCTGAGGCAAAGGGTTGAGGGGGGAGGGGGGGTGGGGGGGAGAGTGTGGGCTAAATCACAGAGCTGCAGGGCATTCCCCAAAGCCAACCAGCTGGGATAAGTAGGCAGCTAGGGGCGTTGCGGGTTGGGAGAAAAATCGTTGCAATGGCATCATTTTTACAGAATTAATTGGCAAACTTTAAATGTACAGTATGTCTAAAAGTAGCCACCATAGCCTACAGAGGTTTGTAGTTGGCTATGGTTGGCTTGGAGCTGAGGTAGGAGGGGTTTCTTGGTGAGGAGGAGGGGCCTAATACACAGGCTGTCATGGTGAGGAGGACGAGCCTGTCACACAGATCCAATGTTAAGAGCCTAAGGACTCCACCCCCCCCCATGTTTTGCTATTTATAAAGTACGTTTATCAACAGGATGTAATTTAATTTAAGATAAGATTCCTTACAGGGTGGTTCAGTTTGGGCTTTTACCAAGGTATGCGGCAGTTTTTGGGGAGGGATGATGAACTGCAGCCGTTTGATTTGCTTGTCCTTCTCGCCACAGTTTCAGCTGGTCTCTGGAGCTGGCCCTGGTGGCAGCCCACAGGTGCTGCAGATCACGCAGGGGCAAGGTGGCCAGCGGCTGGCTGTGCCTCTCAAACTACTGCTGCAGCAGCCCCAGGTACTCACGCACGCACACACACACACACACACACACACACACCACAGTCTCTCACCACACACACACACACACACCACAGTCTCACACCACATACACTACAGACACACACACACACACACCACAGTCTCTCACCACACACACACACACTCTCTCGCCCCTGTGTGTAACCCTCCCGCGTCTGTGTTCCGTAGGCTGGGTCCTCCTCAGCAGGGGGCGCTCTCTCCGTGGTGAAGGTCATTAACACCTCAGTGGCCGGCTCCTCGGCCATCACCACCACCACCTCGGCCTCGAGCGCGGCGTCCCGCTCGCCCAAGTCCCAGGAGCCCCTGCGGCGGGTGGAGACCCTGTGCAAGCAGGAGAAGGCCAATCGCATCGTGGCGGAGGCCATCGCGCGCGCCAAGGCCCGCGGCGAGCGGAACATCCCACGCGTGCTCAACCAGGACGAGCTTCCCGCCGGCGCCGCCGCCGCCGCCGCCGGGCTGGCCTCGGCCGAGCTGGGCGGGGCCGCCCCCGGCTCCGCCCCCGGGGGCAAGAAGAAGGGCGGAGGGGGCGGGGCCAAGAAGAAGAGCCCCTCCGCTGGGGGCAAGGGTGGCGCTGGGGGAGGGGAGAAGAAGGGGAAGGCCAAGGCAGGGGCTGGGGTGACGGGGGGCGGGGCCACCGGAGGAGGCGGAGTCGGAGGGGGAGGAGCCAGCGGAAGCAAGAGCAAAGGCAAGATGAAGACAAAGTGAGTCCCTCCTTGCTGTGTGTGTCTCTGCGTGTGTGTGTGTGTGTGTCTGCGTGTGTCTATACGTGTGTGTGTGTGTGTGTGTCTGTGAATATGCGTGTGTCTGTGTGCGTTTGTGTCTGTGCGTGCTTGTGCCTGTGTGTACCAAGTGCTAGGGTGTCATTAGCCAGCTGGCAGTGTAATATTTTTTAGAGATGAAAGGACACATCACCGGTAGGCAATAGGTTATGCGTGATGATTGGCTAGCAGGGGGTACTTTATTGTTAGCAAACAGGTGATAATTATCATTAGCAAACAGTCTTTCTGCAACGGTTGAGGCTGTGGCTGCTTGTTTGTGGAGTTTATTTAACTCTCTCCCTTTCTCTCTCTCTTTCGTTATCTCTCTCAGTACGATCACTCTGGTTGGAGTGAAGAAGAGAAAGAGGGCGGGTTCGTCGGATCACTCAGAGGGGGAGCTCAGCCCCCCCGCCTCCCCAAATACACTGGAGGAAGACATGTTGCAGGTATCCCCAAACTAACCCGGCAACACCCCCCCCAAAAATAAATTCTCTCTGCGCTCCACCCAAACTCACCTGGGTCCTAAAGCACTCTCACTTTTCACTCCCAAGTTTATGGACCAGGCTAATCGAACACAAGCTCTAAAACCTGAAATTGTCTCTCTGAATTGTGATGACTTATCAGCAGATATGAATATTTTGGTATATCTTCGGAAGACGTTTTTGTTTACACAGTGCATTTAGTACGTCCATACGTGGTCATACAAGTGGTTTGTGGAAAATGTTTGTCCCGCACTGTATGCAGTAAAAACATAAATAAAAAAATAAAGGCTTTGCCCGCCAGGAAGTGTTGGTGCAGAACCCAGTTAGTCACCAGGTGCACACTCTGCATTGCGAATTTGCATGGTCAGATATGAGAGTGGTTGTGCGACTCCACTTAACGCTGTAATTCAATCCTCCCGCCAGAAGAGGCGCTCCAACCGGCAGGTGAAGAGGAAGAAGTACACCGAGGACCTGGACATAAAGATCACGGACGACGAGGACGAGCAGGAAGAGGAAGTGGACGTGACCTCGATGGCGGGGGCGGGGGCGGGGGCGGCGGCCGTGGGGCCGAGCCAGTCCCTGGGCCAGCAGCTGCAGCAGGACCTCTCTGGGGTGGACGCGGACGGGCTTCCCAGCATGCAGTTCTTTGTGGTGAGCGTGCAGCGGCAGAATGGGGGCTGCTGGGGTACAGCTTCGGGGGTGGGGGGGGAGGGGCTGTGGACTGGAATAGGAACAGGATCCTATGTGTGTGTGGGTGTGTGCGCAGGTGTGTGTGTGTGTGTGTGTGTGTGTGTGTGTTTAATTCTGCTGTGTGTGTCTCTGAAACAGGAGAATCCCAGCGAGGAAGACGCTGCTATAGTGGACAAAGTCCTGTCCTTGAGAATTAGCAAGAAAGAGGTGAGTGTGCAGATTCACATGCGTGTGCAGACTGGCACGCGTGTGCTTGAGTGCTTGTGTGTGGGTGTGCAGGTTTGGGTGCTATATCGTCTGTGACTGTTCTGGACATTTCTGTGGGTAACAGAATGAATCTTTGGTGCTGTGAAATTATTGGGCGTGTCTGGCTAAGGCGTAACTTTGCAGATGTCAAACCTGCCATCCCAGTGCTTGGTATACCTGTGTGTGTGTGTGTGTGTGTGTGTGTGTGTGTGTGTGTGTGTGTGTGTGTGTGTGTGTGTGTGTGTGTGTGTGTGTGTGTGTGTGTGTGTGTGTGTGTGTGTGTGTGTGTGTGTGTGTGTGTGTGTGTGTGTGTGTGTGTGTGTGTGTGTGTGTGTGTGTGTGTGTGTAACAGGTTTGGGTGGTGGCGTTACAGTACATTTCTTTACGTTTCATGTTGAGTCTCTCTCTTGTTCTCTTTCTCTCGGCAGATCTCTCCTGGACAATATGTGAATGTGGAGGAGTTCTTTGTCAAATACAAGAACTAGTAAGTGTGTGTGTGTTTGTCTGTGTGTGAGAAACCCTCGTCTCTCTCTCTCTCTCTCTCTCTCTCTCTCTCAGCGCTCATATATTCACTGTTGAGTGTGTGGATGTGCGTGTAACCCCTGTATCTCTCTCTCAGCTCGTATATGCACTGTGAGTGGGCCAGTTTGGAGCAGTTGGAGAGGGATAAAAGAATTCACCAGAAGCTCAAGCGCTTTAAGACCAAGAAAGCCCAGATGAGGAACATCTTTCAGGAGGTACCAAACCGCTGTGTGTGTGTGTGTGTGTGTGTGTAAATGGAGAAGTCTTTTTGTGCCAGATGTGTGTTCATTAGACAGCTGCTGAGGGACCAGTGCTGACAGGCTTCTCTCTCTCTCTCTCCCAGGATGAGGAGCCCTTTAACCCAGACTATGTGGAGGTGGACCGCATCCTGGACGAGTCTCACAGTGTGGACAAGGACAATGGAGAGGTGAGGGAAGGAGTGTGTGTGTGTGTGTGCGCATGCGTGGTGTGTGTGTGCGCCCAGTGTGTGTGTGAGGGAGTGACTGAGTGTGTGTGTGTGTGCGCACGCATGGTCCAGCCTGTAGTGTACTACCTGGTGAAGTAGTTTCTCTCTCCAGCCTGTAGTGTACTTCCTGGTGAAGTGGTTGCTCTCTCCAGCCTGTAGTGTACTACCTGGTGAAGTGGTTGCTCTCTCCAGCCTGTAGTGTACTACCTGGTGAAGTGGTTGCTCTCTCCAGCCTGTAGTGGACTTCCTAGTGAAGTGGTTGCTCTCTCCAGCCTGTAGTGTACTACCTGGTGAAGTGGTTGCTCTCTCCAGCCTGTAGTGTACTACCTGGTGAAGTGGTTGCTCTCTCCAGCCTGTAGTGTACTTCCTGGTGAAGTGGTTGCTCTCTCCAGCCTGTAGTGTACTACCTGGTGAAGTGGTTGCTCTCTCCAGCCTGTAGTGTACTACCTGGTGAAGTGGTTGCTCTCTCCAGCCTGTAGTGTACTTCCTGGTGAAGTGGTTGCTCTCTCCAGCCTGTAGTGTACTTCCTGGTGAAGTGGTTGCTCTCTCCAGCCTGTAGTGTACTTCCTGGTGAAGTGGTTGCTCTCTCCAGCCTGAGTGTATACCTGGTGAAGTGGTGCCTCCAGCCGTAAAGTGACTACCTGGTGAGTGGTCTGCTCTCTAGCCTGTAGTGTACTATCTGGTGAAGTGGTTGCTCTCTCTAGCCTGTAGTGTACTTCCTGGTGAAGTGGTTGCTCTCTCCAGCCTGTAGTGTACTTCCTGGTGAAGTGGTTGCTCTCTCTAGCCTGTAGTGTACTATCTGGTGAAGTGGTTGCTCTCTCCAGCCTGTAGTGTACTACCTGGTGAAGTGGTTGCTCTCTCTAGCCTGTAGTGTACTTCCTGGTGAAGTGGTTGCTCTCTCTAGCCTGTAGTGTACTACCTGGTGAAGTGGTGCTCCCTGCCATACGAAGACGCCACCTGGGAGCTTCGGGAGGACGTGGACGACGGGAAGGTGGAGGAGTTCCGGAAGATCGAGGGCCGGCCGGCACGGCTGAAGAGGACGGTGAGTGCGGGAGTCTGCGTTGGCGCGTTGGCACGGTGACCGGGGATTTGGGGCGTTGTGTGTGTGCTGTCAGTCATGCCTAACCACACCCCCCCCATCTGCTGTCATTCCTAAAGCCCCGCCCACCTGCAAGTTCCTGGAAGAAGCTGGAGGAAACTCGCGAGTACCTGAACGGGAACACGCTCAGAGAGTACCAGCTGGAGGGCGTCAACTGGCTGCTCTTCAACTGGTACAACAGGTACTGGCTGGTTGATTGGATGAATGGCTGAGTAACTGGCTGGCTGATTGGCTGACTGGCTGAGTAACTGACTGGCTGATTGGCTGAGTAACTGGCCGGTTGATCGGCTGATTGGCTGAATTACTGCCTGGTTGATTGGCTGAGTAACTGGCTGGTTGATTGGCCGACAGGCTGAGTAACTGGCTGGTTGATTGGCTGATTGGCTGAGTAATTGACTGGCTGATTGGCTGAGTAACTGGCCGGTTGATTGACTGATTGGCTGAGTAATTGACTGGCTGATTGGCTGATTGGATGACGGGCTGAGTGACTGGCCTGTTGATTGGATGACGGGCTGAGTGACTGGCCTGTTGATTGGCTGATTTCCTGAGTAACTGGCTGGTTGCCGTGCTGTGTTCCTGCAGGCAGAACTGCATCCTGGCGGATGAGATGGGTTTGGGGAAGACCATCCAGTCCATCGCCTTGCTGTCGGAGGTGTACGCAGCGGGTGTGCAGGGCCCCTTCCTGGTCATCGCGCCCCTGTCCACCATCACTAACTGGGAGCGCGAGTTCGCGGGATGGACGGACATGAACGCCATCGTTTACCACGGCAGCCTGGCCAGCCGGCAGATGATCCAGCAGTACGAGATGTACTGCAAGGACGACAAGGTGAGGACAGGGAACGTGCATGCACCACATGCACACACACTCCGTACACACATAAACATACACACACACTCCGTACACACAGACACACACACACACACACTCCGTACACACAGACACATGCACACTCACATAAACATACACACACACTCCGTACACACAGACACATGCACACTCACACTCACACTCACACTCACATAAACATACACACAGACACATGCACACTCACATAAACATACACACACACTCCGTACACACATAAACATACACACACACTCCGTACACACATAAACATACACACACACTCCGTACACACAGACACATGCACACTCACACATTCATATACATACACACTCCGTACACACAGACACATGCACACTCACATAAACATACACACACACTCCGTACACACAGACACATGCACACTCACATAAACATACACACACACTCCGTACACACAGACACATGTACACACACACTCACACATTCATATACATACACACACACACACACTCATGCATAGGTACACGCATACACACACACACACACACACACACACTCGCACACGCACTCAGACGCGCGCGCACACACACACACTCACACACACACAGACAGACGCACACGCACACACACACACACACACACACACACACACACACTCACACTCACACAGTCACACTCACACAGTCACACTCACACTCACACTCACATACTCACACACACACACACTCACTCACACACACTCATACACACACACACTCACACACACACACTCACTCACTCACACTCACACACACACACACACTCATACACACACACACACACACACACACGCACGCATGCAGCTGACGCGCCTGTGTGTCCTGTTCCCCGCAGGGTCACCTGATTCCCGGCGCGTATAAGTTCGACGCGCTCATCACCACGTTTGAGATGGTGCTGTCGGACTGCCCGGAGCTGCGGGAGATCTCCTGGCGCTGCGTCATCATCGACGAGGCCCACCGCCTCAAGAACCGCAACTGCAAGCTGCTCGACAGCCTCAAGATGCTCGACCTGGTGAGCGGCCAATCGCATCCCTGCTGGGGACGAGCGCAGCCAATCGCATCCCTGCTGGGGACGAGCGCAGCCAATCACGTCCCTGCTGGGGGATCAGTAACAACAATCGGTGCTGCTAATTGAAAGACCTGTGAAGGCATTACATACACTTTACCTGAGCTTTATGTGCTGGTCATTTGTGTTATTACACACACATTTCAAATTTAAATAATAAAATATAATTAATTGGCAGGAAATACATTTGCAATTATAGCGAAAACATGCAGCAACAACTGTGTTCTCTCCCCCTCATATCCCTCTCTCCATCTCCTCCCTGCCTCCCTCTCTTCCTCTCCTCCCTCCCTGTTCCTCTCCTATCCCTCTCCTCTCCTCACTCACTCCCTCTCTCCCTCTACTATCCTTCTCTCCCTCCCCCGCACTCCTGTCCCTCTCCTCCCTCCCTCTCCTATCCCTCTCTTCCCTCCCTCCCTCTCTCTTTCCCTCTTCCTCTCTCCCACTCTCCCTCCCCCTCTTCCTTCCTCTCCTCCGTCCCTCCCTCCTCCCTGTGTCTCAGGAGCACAAGGTGCTGTTGACGGGCACTCCCCTGCAGAACACGGTGGAGGAGCTCTTCAGCCTGCTGCACTTCCTGGAGCCGGCCCAGTTCCCCTCGGAGACCGAGTTCCTGCGCGAGTTCGGCGACCTCAAGACTGAGGAGCAGGTATTCATGCACACACACTACATACTCACACACTACATACTCTCACACACACGCTCTCACACACACACACACACACTCACACACACACGCACACACACGCTCTCACACACACACACGCTCTCACACACTCTCTCACACTCACACTCTCTCACACTCACACTCTCACACGCTCTCACACACACACTCTCACACGCTCTCACACTCACACTCTCTCACTCTCACACTCTCTCACACTCACACTCTCACACGCTCTCACACACACTCTCACACGCTCTCACACACACACTCTCACACTCTCTCACACACACACACACACTCTCTCACTCTCACACGCTCTCACACACACACACACACTCTCTCACACTCACACACTCACACGCACACTCACACACACACGCTGTCACACACACACACACACACGCTCTCACACTCACACTCTCACACTCTCACACTCTCTCACACTCACACTCTCACACGCTCTCACACACACACTCTCACACGCTCTCACACACACACACACACTCTCTCACACTCACACTCTCACACGCTCTCACACACACACACACACTCTCTCACACTCACACTCTCACACTCTCTCACTCTCACACTCTCTCACACTCACACTCTCACACGCTCTCACACACACACTCACACGCTCTCACACACACACACCACTCTCTCACACACACACTCTCTCACACGCTCTCACACACACACACACTCTCTCACACTCACACTCTCACACGCTCTCACACTCACACTCTCACACGCTCTCACACACACACTCTCACACACACACTCTCACACACGCTCTCACACACACACACACTCTCCACACACACACACACACACACACAAACACACACGCACTCTCACACACACACACACACACACACACACACACACACTCACACGCACACACACACACTCACACGCTCTCACACACACACACACTCACACACACACACTCTCACACGCTCTCACGCGCACACACATGCCCACGTACATTCATACGCACTCTCGTACTCATACGCACTCTCATACTCATACACACATGCACACACACACTGACACACGCACACTCACATGCACGCACACACTCAAACGCAATGTTTAATGGCTCTCTTGGGCAGTTTGCCTATCTCCAGTGCAGTGTTAATGTCTCTCTCTCCAGTGTAGTGGTAATGTCTCTCTCTCTCCAGTAGAGTGATAATGTCTCTCTCTCACGTGCAGTGCTCATTCTCTCTCTCTCTCAAGTGCTAATGTCTCTCTCTCTCTCTCCAGTGCTAATGTCTCTGTATCTCTCTCTCTCCAGTGCAGTGCTAATGTCTCTCGCCCCTCTCCCCTGTGTCTCAGGTGCAGAAGCTGCAGTCCATTCTGAAGCCCATGATGCTGCGCAGACTGAAGGAGGACGTGGAGAAGAACCTGGCGCCCAAACAAGAGACCATCATCGAGGTGTGTGTGTGTGCCTGTGCGTGTGTGCGTGAGTGAGAGTGTGTGTGAGCACTCTGAACTTCAAAGGGTATGGGCTGAACTGCCTGTGTGTGTGTGCGCACATGAGTGTGTGCGTGCATGTTAGTGTGTGTGTGCATGTTTGTGCAGTCTCTGAAGGTTAAAGGCTGAACCTTTTATGTAATGTAATGAACCGTGTGTGTGTGTGTGTGTTTGTCTGGGCAGGTGGAGCTGACGGACGTGCAGAAGAAGTACTACCGCGCCATCCTGGAGCGCAACTTCAGCTTCCTGAGTCTGGGAGCCACTCAGAACAGCAACGTGCCCAACCTGCTCAACACCATGATGGAGCTGCGCAAGTGCTGCAACCACCCCTACCTCATCACAGGTACTCAACACTACTCAACACTGCTGCCACATCACAGGTACTCAACACTGCTTAACACTACTGCAACCAGCCCTAACTCATCACAGGTACTCAACACTACTCAACACTGCTGCCACATCACAGGTACTCAACACTACTGCCACATCACAAGTACTCAACACTGCTTAACACTACTGCAACCAGCCCTAACTCATCACGGGTACTCAACACTACTGCACGCTACTGCAACCATCCTTACCTCATCACAGGTACTCAACACTACTGAACACTACTGAATGCTACTGCAACCACCCCTACCTCATCACAGGTACTCAACACTACTGAACACTACTACACCATAGGTACTCAACACTACTGCCACATCACAGGTACTCAACACTGCTGAACACTACTGGACCATTTCAGGGACTCAACACTACTGCAACATCACAGGTACTCAACACTACTGAACACTACTGCAGCCTAGGTACTCAACACTACTGCCACATCACAGGTACTCAACACTGCTGAACACTGCTGTAACCACAGTGTGTGTGCGCGCCTCTGCCTTTCCCAGGAGCGGAGGAGAAGATCGTTGCGGAGCTGCGGGAGGTGTACGACCCGCTGGCTCCGGACTTCCACCTGCAGGCGCTGGTGCGCTCGGCGGGCAAGCTGGTGCTCCTGGACAAGCTGCTGCCCCGCCTGAAGGCCGGGGGCCACAAGGTGCTCATCTTCTCCCAGATGGTGCGCTGCCTCGACATCCTGGAGGACTACCTCATCCACAAGAGGTACGGAGAGAGGGGCGGGGCTACCTCGTACGCAAGAGGTCGGGAGACACGGGGGGCGGAGGTCCGTGGTGGTGAGAGGCCATTGGGTAGAGCTTGAGGGGGCGGAGCTCTGCGGTGATGAGAGACAATTGGGTAGAGCTTGAGGGGGCGGAGCTCTGCGGCGATGAGAGACAATTGGGTAGAGCTTGAGGGGGCGGAAGCTCTGTGGTGATGAGAGACAATTGGGTAGAGCTTGAGGGGGCGGAGCTCCTAGGTGATGGGAAGCCATTGGGTAGAGCTTGAGGGGGCAGAACCACGGTGATGAAACGTGGCTGAGCGCTTTGTGTCCCTGGCAGGTACCTGTACGAGCGCATCGACGGGCGCGTGCGGGGGAACCTGCGCCAGGCCGCCATCGACCGCTTCAGCAAGCCCGACTCGGACCGCTTCGTCTTCCTGCTCTGCACGCGCGCGGGCGGCCTGGGCATCAACCTGACCGCCGCCGACACCTGCGTCATCTTCGACTCCGACTGGAACCCGCAGAACGACCTGCAGGTCAGCGCTGTGACGCGCGGTTTCGCCCCGCTGCGTTAACCAATCAGCTCCAGAAGGACCCCCTGTGCTTTAGCGTTGGTCGCTAGCCTTAGATTTTCAGTACAGGAATGTTATTTTACAGTATGTTAAATGTTGACATTTTTTTGTGTCTGCGATCGACTGCTGCCTTATTGGCCAGGTCTCTCTTGAAAAAGAGATTTCTAATCTCAGTGAGACTAACCTGGTTAAATAAAAATAAAATAAAATTATGGAGTATCCAGGTATTCAGGTAGCATGTTTATGTCACCTGCAGTGCTGTGTTGGTTTTTTTTTTTCGTTTTAAAAAAAAACCACAGACTGGTTTTGACGTCTTAGCGGCAGTGTCCACGAGCAGAATTGCTCAGTCACTCAGCACTCTGCAGTCCACCAGCTGAGCTTATTTTCGGCCCCCCCCCCCCCCCCGCAGGCCCAGGCTCGGTGTCACCGTATCGGCCAGTCCAAGGCGGTGAAGGTGTACCGGCTCATCACCAGGAACTCGTACGAGCGCGAGATGCTGGACAAGGCCAGCCTGAAGCTGGGCCTGGACCGGGCCGTGCTGCAGAGCATGAGCGGCAACAAGGACAGCAGCATCAACGGGGTGAGACTTCGCACACGCTCCCTAAACTGCCTCCTCACTCGGGAGCTGCACTTTACAGACGCTTCCTTAGTCTGGGGACTATGAGATGAACATGGGCTGGTGAGACTTCGCACACGCTCCTAACTGCCTCCTCACTCGGGAGCTGCACTTTACAGACGCTTCCTTAGTCTGGGGCTATGGTGAAATGGGCTGGGGAAATTTATGAAGGATGAGTTGGTTGACTGTTAAGGGAATGTTAGAAGTGGGAACAAGGACAGCAGCATCAACGGGGTGAGACTTCGCACACACTCCCTAACTGCCTCCTCACTCTGGAGCTGCACTTTACAGACGCTTCCTTAGTCTGGAGTTATGGTGAAATGGGCTGGGGAAATTTATGAAGGATGAGTTGGTTGACTGTTAAGGGAATGTTGGTTGAATGTTCCAGGATGGTTGTGGAAAGGTTGAAGGAAGGTTGGCTGTTAAGGAAATGTCAGGGAAAGGTTTGGGGGAACGTCGGTTGAATGTCGACGGAAGGTTGTGATGAGATTGGGGAAACGTTGTGGAAACGTTGCCCTGCGCTCTCTCAGATCCAGCAGTTCTCCAAGAAGGAGATCGAGGACCTGCTGCGTAAGGGCGCGTACGCGGCCATCATGGACGAGGGCGACGAGGGCAGCCGCTTCTGCGAGGAGGACATCGACCAGATCCTGCAGCGCAGAGCCACCACCATCACCATCGAGAGCGAGGGCAAGGGCTCCACCTTCTCCAAGGCAAGGGACTGGGGCGTGTTACATGGGTAGTGTTTGTTTGTGTGTGTGTGTGTGTGTGTGTAAGAGTGTGAAAGGAGTAGTGTGTGTGTGTGCGTTTGAAATGAGTAGTGTGTGTGTAATGAATAGTGTCTGTTTGTGTGTGTGTATGCGTGTGAAATGAGTAGTGTGTGTGTGTAGCGTGTAGTGTGTACTGTGGGTTGTATTGTATATACAGCATGTACACACAGCGTGTCCTGTTTACCGTGTGCACTGTTGTGTGTGTGTGGCGTGTGCAGTACGTGTGTAACACTCTCTCCCTCGTCTCCAGGCCAGCTTCGTAGCCTCTGAGAACAGGACGGACATAGCGCTGGACGACCCCGAGTTCTGGCAGAAGTGGGCCAAGAAGGCAGACATCGACTATGCCACCATCAACAGGAAGGTAGGGTTAAACTTCCTGTTCCTCTTTATTAACCTCTCCTGTTAGAATGACCTGCCTGTTCTCTGCATGGATGACTCTAGGAATGACCTGTGTACGATTCACACGACCTCTCATCCTGCTAGGACACACTGGTGATTGGCTGTAACCCCTCCCCCTTGTGGAACACTAGTAATTGGCTGTCTGTAACCCTTCCCCCTTGCTGAACAGTGTGGTGATTGGCGGTGTCTGTAACCCCTCCCCCTTGCAGTATAGTGCAGTGATTGGCTGTGTGTCTGTAACCCCTCCCCCTTGCAGAATAGTGCAGTGATTGGCTGTGGGTCTGTAACCCCTCCCCCTTGCAGAACAGTGCGGTGATTGGCTGTGTGTCTGTAACCCCTCCCCCTTGCAGAACAGTGTGGTGATTGGCTGTGTGTCTGTAACCCCTCCCCCTTGCAGAACACGCTGGTGATTGACACGCCGCGCGTGCGGAAGCAGACGCGGCAGTACTCCACGCTGCGGGGCGAGGGCGGGGCCGAGCTGTCGGACATGGACAGCGACGAGGAGTACCCGCCGCACAACTCCCGCCACGCCCGCTCGTCCCGCCGCTCGGAGCGCCACTGTGGCTCGGGGTACGGGCGCACCGACTGCTTCCGCGTGGAGAAGCACCTGCTGGTCTACGGGTACGCTCCGCTCCGCCCACCGCCGCCGTCCGTCAGGGTGCTCTGCTCCTCCCCCGTCTCCATGGAGACGCTACACCGTCCTGTTATCATCCCGCTTTCCCATGATAATGTGCTGTTCCTCCCCACCAGGAGGGGGCGCTGCTATCCCATGATAACATGCTGTTCCTCCCCTCCAGGTGGGGGCGCTGGCGGGACATCCTGTCGCACGCTCGCTGTAAGCGCAGGCTAGGAGAACGAGACGTGGAGACCATCTGCAGGGTGATCCTGGTCTTCTGCCTTCTGCACTACCGCGGAGACGAGAACATCAAGAGCTTCATCTGGGAGCTGATCACCCCACCCGAAAACGGGCGTGCCCCGCACACGCTCCTCAACCACTCCGGTACCTGTCTGTCTGTCTGTCTGTCTGTCTGTCTGTTCTCAACCACTCTGATACCTGTCTGTCTGTCTGTTCTCAACCACTCTGATACCTGTCTGTCTGTCTGTCTGTCTCATGCTCCTCTACCACTCTCATACCTGTCTGTCTGTCTGTTCTCAACCACTCCGGTACCTGTCTGTCTGTCTGTCCATCACACGCACCTCAATCACTCCGGTACCTGTCTGTCTGTGTTCTCAACCATTCTACCAATTCCACTCTCACTCTCTCTCTCTCTCCCTCTATCAGGTCTCTCTATCCCTGTTCCCCGTGGGAGGAAGGGGAAGAGGGTGAAGGCTCAGAGCTCGTTTGACGTGCAGAAGGTGGAGTGGATCCGCAAATACAACCCCGACGCACTCCTGCTGGACGACGGCTACCGCAAACACCTCAAACACCAATGCAACAAGTACGCACTGTGCATTCTAACACCTCAAACACCAGTGCAACAAGTACGCACTGCACACTGCACACATTCTAACACCTCACACACCAGTGCAACAAGTACGCACTGCACACTGCACACATTCTAACACCTCACACACCAGTGCAACAAGTACGCACCTCAAACACCAGTGCAACAAGTACGCACTGCACACTGCACACATTCTAACACCTCACACACCAGTGCAACAAGTACGCACTGCACACTGCACACATTCTAACACCTCACACACCAGTGCAACAAGTACGCACCTCAAACACCAGTGCAACAAGTACGCACTGCACACTGCACCCATTCTAACACCTCACGCACCAGTGCAACAAGTACGCACCGCAAACAGCTCAAACACCAGTGCAACAAGTACGCATTCTATCACCTCAAACACCAGTGCAACAAGTACGCACTGCACACTGCACCCATTCTATCACCTCAAACACCAGTGCAACAAGTACGCACCGCAAACACCTCAAGCACCAGTGCAACAAGTACGCACCGCAAACAGCTCAAACACCAGTGCAACAAGTACGCACTGCGCGCACATTAACATCCCGTCAGCAGGATAACCGGAGCGTGTGAGTGTGTTTGCGTGTGAGTAAGCGTGTTCATGCTCTTCCTGTCCGCTCCTCTTCCTCAGGGTGCTGTTACGCGTGCGCATGCTGTACTACCTGAGGCAGGAAGTGATTGGAGACCACGCTGATCGAGTGCTTCGAGGCGTCGACGCCAGGTAACGCTTACCTGGGATGTGTATATCTGGATGTGTTGTGTATCTTTAGGGATGTGGATATCTGGATGTGTTGTGTATCTGTAGGGATGTGGATATCTGGATGTGTTGTGTGTCTGTAGGGATGTGTATATCTGGATGTGTTGTGTATCTTTAGGGATGTGGATATCTGGATGTGTTGTGTGTCTGTAGTGATGTGGATATCTGGATGTGTTGTGTGTCTGTAGGGATGTGGATATCTGGATGTGTTGTGTATCTTTAGGGATGTGGATATCTGGATATGTTGTGTATCTTTAGGGATGTGGATATCTGGATGCGTTGTGTGTCTGTAGGGATGTGGATATCTGGATGTGTTGTGTGTCTGTAGGGATGTGGATATCTGGATGTGTTGTGTATCTTTAGGGATGTGGATATCTGGATGTGTTGTGTATCTGTAGGGATGTGGATATCTGGATGTGTTGTGTGTCTGTAGGGATGTGGATATCTGGATGTGTTGTGTATCTTTAGGGATGTGGATATCTGGATGTGTTGTGTATCTGTAGGGATGTGGATATCTGGATGCCGGAGATGGAGCTGCAGGAGGTGCCCTCACGCTGGTGGGACACTGAAGCTGACCGGTCTCTGCTCGTTGGAGTCTTCAAACACGGTATGTGTGTGTGCGTGTGTTTGCGTGTGTGTGCGTGTGTGTGTTTACCTGTCTCTCAGGATGATTTCACAGTATTATTGATGGGGGGCAGGGTAAAGAAAAAAAGGTGATTATGGACATTTAACCATCTGTCAATTGGGCTAAAACGAGTGGAAACTTGTCTTTCAAATGAATGAATTAAATGTCTGGCTTCATTATCTTTATGAGAAACCTTTGCTAATTCTCTCTCTCTCTCTCTCCCAGGATATGAGATGTACACCACAATGCGAGCTGACCCCTGCCTGTGCTTTTTGGAAAGAGTCGGTCGCCCCGACGACCAGGCCATCGACGCAGAGCAGCACTCGGGTGATGCGGAGCTGGGAGACGGGTGAGACCTCAGCCCATTTGCTGATCTCCAGCCTGCATGGCGTGCCATTGGCTGATCTGCAGTCCTAGGCAGTGATGATGGTGGTGATGACGATGATTGTTTTGTTTCAGGGGAGATTTTGACAAGTACTCAGAGGACCCGGAGTTCAAGCCGTTGAGGAGGCAGTACAGAGACCCGTACGATGAGGTGGGTTTGGCGTCTGCTCTGATTGGACAATCAGTTTGTGACTGAAGTGTCAGACTTGTACTGTCCCCTTTAGGCCGCGTTCACACCAAATCAGGCGGAGGTGTGGGCGTGTAACTACATGGCCCATTTGTGTGACGTTGTGCTGAGAACTTTAACCCGCCCCCCCCCCCCTCCATTTCCTGTCTGCTAACTCAAAAAAAAAAAAAAAAACGGACAAAAATGCAAACCGAAGGAAGCTTCTTGCTATCGTTATTTTGCAGCGTAGACTGCCAGCCAGACACAGACGTCCAAACTGGGTACACAAAATAAACCAAGCGAGGACACAACTGGGAGAGTATCATCGTTTGGTCCATGAACTCCATAGTGCTTTGTACTATAAACTAACATGCAAGAACTGCTAAATAGTGAATCTTTTATACAGCTTAATTCCGACATTCGGAATTTATATTTAGCTAGTAATTATTGTTTCGGTACTTGTCCCATTACCCGATACTGTCAAATCATGATGACGAAAATCAAATCAGATCTTAGGAAATGAATCGCGTCAGTAATTCATCTGACAATTCCTCGGTAAACAGCGGACTGCTACATGGTAATTTAAACAACTTACATGATTGGCCACTGCAGCATGATGTCGGGTTGCGTTCTGGCAAAAGTTGATTCTGGTTCAACTTTCTTGCCGCAGGCCACTGCGTTTTTTTTCGGCACCCCATGCGGTCCCCACTGCCGCAGCCTAAACGCACTACCCCCATTCAAATGAATGGGAAGACTGCCGTTTTTGCCGCACAACCCTGCTGCAAGCTGATCTGGTGTGAATGCAGCCTTACTCTACCCTGCGCTTTCTGCCCCGAGGCCTGTGCTTTCTGCCCCTGGGGCTGTTCCCTGTGCATTACTGACTCCCTGGTCCCCCGCAGGCCGACTCCATGGCTCCGGACGAGGAGATCTGCGTGGAGGACAGGGCGGGGGAGGAGGCGCAGCCGTCGGGCCCGACGGGGGCGTGCGATTGGCCGACGGCCTCGTCGCTGACCGCGCGGCTGCGCAGGCTGATCACGGCCTACCAGCGCAGCTACCGGCGCGAGCAGCTGAAGATGGAGGCCGCGGAGAAGGGCGACCGCCGCCGCCGCCGCTGCGAGCAGGCCTCCAAACTGAAGGAGATCGCCCGCCAGGAGCGCCAGCAGAGGTAGCGTACCCGCCGCGCGCCCGTTACCCGCGGCCGCTTGTTGCCTGTGGTTACCAGTTACCCGCGGCTGCCCGTTGGGGGACGCTTCTAAAATGGGAGCGCCGTGGAGCCCCGCTTTTACCGTCCTGCAAAAATGCTGAATGGCGGAAAAGCAGCATAACGTAGCATAACAGCATAGTGTAATGTAGCATAGCTTAGCATAACATAGCATAGCATAGCGTAATGTAGCATAGCATAACATAGCATAGTGTAACGTAGCATAGCTTAGCATAACATAGCATAGCATAGCGTAATGTAGCATAGCATAACATAGCATAGTGTAACGTAGCATAGCTTAGCATAACATAGCGTAGCATAGCATAAAGCAGTTAGCATAGCATAGAGTAGCATAGCATAGCATAAAGTAGCATGACATAGCATAACATAACATAATGATGAGAACAGGCATTTGGCCCATCAATGCTCACCATTTTTCTGACTAAATTGAAATTCTAGAACCTAGTGCAGACTGTTCCCGGATGAGCGAGGACGAGATGTTGCCGTTTCAGGTGGACGCGGAGGGAGGAGTGTGACTTTTACCGCGTGGTGTCCACGTTCGGGGTGGAGCGCGTGAAGAGCGAGGACGGGGCGGGGCCTGAGGGAGGGGGCGAGCTGGACTGGAACAGGTTTCGGACCTTCGCCCGCCTGGACAAGAAGACGGACGAGAGCCTGACCCGCTACTTCAGGAGCTTCATGGCCATGTGCAGGAGGGTGTGCCACCTGCGGCCCGCACCAGGAGAGGGTGAGGTTCTGCCTGTGCCTGTGTCATACACCCTCTACCCTGCACTCCCTGCCCTATACCCTGCACCCCACGCCCTATTCCCTGTGCCCTATACCCTACTCCCCACGCCCTATACCCTACGCCCCACGCCCTATACCCTGTGCCCTATACCCTACGCCCTGTGTACCATGCCCTATACCCATCACTTTACGCCCTATACCCTGCACCACCCCCTGCCCTATACCCTGCACCCTGTGCCCTATACCCTGCACCCTGTGCCGTATATTCTGCACCCCACGCGTTCCCTGTGTACCCTGTACCCTATGTACCCTGTGAACCCTGCTGGTCTCACGCTGTGTTTCTCCCACAGACCCCACCCTGCTGTCCCAGTCCCTGGCGCCCATCACCGAGGAGCGCGCCTCGCGCACGCTGTACCGCATCGGGCTGCTGCGGCGGCTGCGGGAGCGCGTGCTGCCCCACCCCGCCCTGCAGGAGCGCCTCCTGCTGGCCCAGCCCGGCGGCGAGCTGCCCGCCTGGTGGCGCTGCCCGCAGCACGACCACCAGCTGCTGCAGGGCGCCGCCCGCCACGGCGTCAGCCGCACCGAGCTGTCGGTCTTCCCCGACCCCGCCTTCTCCTTCCACCAGGCGCACCGGGACTTCCTGCAGGCCACGGCCGCCGCCGCGGCCTCCCGTAGCTCCACCCCCGCCCCGCTGCAGGGGGAGGGGCCCCGGGTGAAGGAGGAGGAGGAGGAGGACACTGAGGCGGGGCCGGGGGCGGAGTCGCGGCTCCTGGGGGAGGGGTCTGTGGCGAAGGAGGCGGAGTCTCCCGCCGCTAAGCCCCGGGGGCGAGCGGGCTGGGGCTGGAAGAAGTGCCGAGGAAGAGGAGGGAGGCGCCGGGACGGGGAAGGGGGGCCGTCGGACACGGAGTCGGATTCGGACTCTGACTCCTCCGGCTCGACCCGCCGAACCGGCAGCTCCGACGAGAGCGGAGACAGCGACACCGAGGGTCGGAGGGCCAGGGGTGAGTGTGTGTGTGTGTGTCTGTCTCTGTTTGTCTGTGCGTGTCTTTCTTTGAAATGGTATATTATGTAGGTGTGACCGACTGGGATGGTATATTATGTGGGTATGCCACACTGGGATGGTATATTATGTGGGTATGACACACTGGGATGGTATATTATGTGGGTATGACACGCTGGGATGGTATATTAAGCTGGTATGCCACACTGGGATGGTATATTATGCTGGTATTTGATGCTGATGCATGCTGTGCTGTCTCACAGACCCTCTGAAGCTGTGCGATGTCGACGAGAACAGTGTCCTCTCCCTGACCCCCTCCCAGGATGGGGCACCCCCTGATTCTGCCAGTGACCCGCTGAGAGCTGAATGGCCCAAGGTGAGGCCAAAATCACTGCACTTTAATTAAAACATTTCAGTTGTGGCTGATGGAAGGGGGGTGTGGCTAATGGAGGTGGGGGGGTGTGACTGGTGAAAGGGGGTGTGGCTGAGTGAAGGGGTGTGGCTATTGTAAGGGGGTGTGGCTGATCAAAGGGGGTGTGGCTAACATAAGGGGGTGTGGCTGATCAAAGGGGGTGTGGCTAACATAAGGGGGTGTGGCTGATTGGTGGGGGTGTGGCTAAGGTAAGGGGGTGTGGCTGACGGGATATTTGCGTCTCTCAGGACCGGGTCCTCATAAATCGCTTGGACAGCCTCTGCACGGCTGTGCTGACCGGCTCCTGGCCGACAGGGAGGCGATCCGCCCCGGACCCCCAGCCCAACCCGGCCTCCGGGGAGACGGAGGGGGAGGCCGAGTCCGGCTACACCCGCCTGATCCGCAAGAACAGCGGCGGCGCCCCCGGTGGCGAGGACGCGGAAGCGCAGGACACGGAGTTCACCGTCAAACTTCTGAAGGTGAGCGTTGCCGAGGGACACGGAGGATTCTGTAAACACACCAGATCTCCTGCTCTGCGTTTTGTACCGAAATTTCCGCCTCCACGCAACACCGAGACTGAAAGATTCCGATTTACCGCTCGTTCTGAAAATACAGTGCAATACTGTAATGAATAATAATTAATTCTGTTTGCATAGTCTTTCAGTTTTAGAAGCAAGTTTCAGAGCATTTTGGGGGGGGGTTAACATTAAGGCAAAATGTTTTTTAAGAGACCTCTGGGAATTCTGGTAAAGGAGGGTTTTTTTTGCTCAGTTCTGAGAGCACTGATATTATTCATGTTGTTTAGATTTTTAAGGGGAAAAATGTACAATTATGGATTTTTATGAGAATAGTAATTGTGTGCAGATTGATCCAGGTCTACCATAGCGCTATCCTAGTTGAATAAGAAATCAAAGGAGGTTTTACTGATGTTGTAAAAAAAAAAAAAAAAGCCTTTTTCAGACTCCACACTGTTGTTACATTTTGGGCACTCACTTTTAAGAGAAACTTAAGACACTTAAACTTCTTCAAAAATGAGCAGTGTTTTTCAGAGACAAAACTGCAAGTCTGAATGGACTTAAAGACCATTCTCTTCCTCCTTTATCCCCCCACTCTCTTCCTCCATTCTTTCCCCCCTCCTCGTCCTCCTTCTCCCCTCCATCCAGGAGGAGGGGCTTAAGCTGACCTTCTCTAAGCAGGCCTTGCTGCCCAATGGCTCGAGTGGAGAGGGGAGTGGTCGTCGGAAACGCAGAGACCTGGAGGTATGAACGCTTACAATTTACACTTTACAAATCGCTATTTACATTATTCCCCACACTATTTACATTTTACAGATCACTGTTTAGATTATACACCACACGATTTACACCATACAAATTGCTATTTACATTATTCACCACACTATTTACATTTTACAGATCACTGTTTAGATTATACACCACACGATTTACACCATACAAATTGCTATTTACACTATACACCACACAATTTACACAATACAAATTACTATTTACATAGCACACCACACAGTTTACACTGTACAAATTGCTATTTACATTATTCACCACACTATTTACACTACACAAATCACTATTTACACTATACACCATACTATACAAATCACTATTTACATTACACACCACACTGTTTACACTATACAGATCGCTATTTACATTATTCACCACACTAATTACACTACACAAATCACTATTTACACTATACAGATCGCTATTTACATTATTCACCACACTAATTACACTACACAAATCACTATTTACACTATACAAATCACTATTTACACTATACAAATTGTGTGTTTCAGCTGTCGGACCCTGACGGGCCGGGCCCCATGCAGGCTGGAGAGAGGGTCCCGCGCCGCAGGGAACTGCCGGAGTGGCTGAAGGACGAGGGCGATGCTGACATGCTGGAGGTGAGTGTGACAACAGCGCCCCGCCTGGCCAGTGTGCTCCACTGCGACCACAAGCAGCGTTAAAAGCATCACAGCACAGTCTCCTCATATGGGAATGTTACTGCACTGACTGTTTATATGGGAGTGTTACACCAGTGACTCCTTATATGGGAGTGTTACAGCAGTGACTGTGTATATGGGAGTGTTACAGCAGTGACTCCTTATATGGGAGTGTTACAGCAGTGACTCCTTGTATGGGAGTGTTACAGCAGTGACTCCGTATATGGGGGTGTTACAGCACTGACTCCTTATATGGTAGTGTTACACCACTGACTCCTTATATGATAGTGTTACAGCACAGACTCCTTATATGATAGTGTTACAGCACTGACTCCTTATATGGGACTGTCACAGCACTGACTCCTTATATGGGAGTGTCACAGCACTGACTCCTTATATGGGAGTGTCACAGCACTGACTCCTTATATGGGAGTGTCACAGTAGTGACTCCTTATATGGGAGTGTTACAGCAGTGACTCCTTATATGGGAGTGTTACAGCAGTGACTCCTTATATGGGAGTGTTACAGCACTGACTCCTTATATGGGAGTGTTACAGCAGTGACTCCTTATATGGGAGTGTTACAGCTGTGCTGTGATTTGACTCCTCCCCCTGCCTTTGCTCTGTTTCCCCCTAGCTGCTAGCAAACAGCCGCGGTCAGAGGAAGAGGAGGAGAAGGAAGAAGAGTGAAAAGGTGAAGGACTTGACGACCCTGACAGGCAGTGAGAGAGTGAAGATCATTGACATGAGGACGGGCAGAAAGGTAAGGGGTGGGGGAGGGATAGGGTGTGCCCCAGTAAACCAGCACGTGGTACGATGCGTGGCCCACTAACCCAGTGTACGGTGTGATGTACATCGTGCTCGTCCTGATATGATGTACATGAGTCACATGACCCCCATAACAGTGTGGTGTTTCGGGTATATTCTCAGTTTGGGGGGGTGTTTTGGTATATTCTCAGTTTGGGGTGGGGTGTTTTGGGTATATTCTCAGTTTGGGGGGGTGTTTGGGTATATTCTCTGTTTGGGTATATTCTTAGTTGGGGTGTTGTGGGTATATTCTCACTTGGGCGGGTGTTTTGGGATATAGTCTCAGTTTGGGGGTGGTGTTTTGGATACAGTCTCAGTTTGGGGGTGGTGTTTTGGGTATATTCTCAGTTTGGGGGTGGGGGGTGTTTTGGGATATATTCTAAGTTTGGGGGTGGTGTTTTGGGTATATTCTCAGTTTGGGGTGGTGTTTTGGATATAGTCTCAGTTTGGGGGTGGTGTTTTGGGTATATTCTCAGTTTGGGGGTGGGGGGTGTTTTGGGATATATTCTAAGTTTGGGGTGGTGTTTGGGTATATTCTCAGTTTGGGGGTGGTGTTTTGGATACAGTCTCAGTTTGGGGGTGGTGTTTTGGGTATATTCTCAGTTTGGGGGTGGGGGGGTGTTTTGGATACAGTCTCAGTTTGGGGGTGGTGTTTTGGGTATTTTCTCTGTTTGGGGGCGGGGGGTGTTTTGGGATATATTCTAAGTTTGGGGGTGGTGTTTTGGGTATATTCTCAGTTTGGGGGTGGTGTTTTGGATACAGTCTCAGTTTGGGGGTGGTGTTTTGGGTATATTCTCAGTTTGGGGGTGGGGGGGTGTTTTGGGATATATTCTAAGTTTGGGGGTGGTGTTTTGGGTATATTCTCAGTTTGGGGGTGGTGTTTTGGATACAGTCTCAGTTTGGGGGTGGTGTTTTGGGTATATTCTCAGCTGGGAAGCATGCTGGGACCAGCACTGCATGATCTGAAGGACTTCCTAGAGGAGAACCCTGACTACGCTGTAGCACCAGAATGGGCTGAGGCTGTCCGCAACTCTGTGAGTTACTACTGTTGAGTGTGCGTGTGTCTGTGTCTGTGTGTTTCTGTGTGTGTGCCTGTGTCTGTGTGTGCTTGTGTGTGTCTGCTTGCGTGTGTGTGTGTCTGTCTGTGCTTGTTTTTCTTCATGTATGGGCATATAGCCATCTCTGAGTGACAGTCACTTTTTATATATTTGTCTCTGTGATGGACAAAAACAGTGTTTAAATACCCAGTACAAAGTGGAAGTGCACCTGCAGAACAGCTGAGACTGTGAACAATTTCAAACGACGACTGAAGACCCACCTCTTCAGGCTGCACCTCTCTCCATCCCTCCCTTCCCCCCTGTAAATGACTAAACTTAGGGTTGTAACTAGGCAGCTGTTTCATAGGTTAGTTAGTTGATGCGCCTGTCTTAACGACTACTTGTACTTTTATTTATTTTTCCATAGATTGCGTTGTTGCCGTTCTCGTTGTTGGTGTTAATCAGTTTAACCATCAGGGTCCAAGTTGAACTATGCGGTTGTTCCCTGTACTTGGACCGGTACTTCTCTCTAGGGGTTTCGTCATACTTGTTCCTGGTTATGGTTATACACTTTGTTGTACGTCGCTCTGGATAAGAGCGTCTGCCAAATGCCTGTAATGTAATGTAATGTAATGGTGGTATGTATATACCAGTCTCTCTGAGATTGTCAGTTACAGTGTGTGTACCTGTTTTCTCTGTGCTTGATGATAATGCTGTTATCTTGTCTATCTGCAGGGTTTTCTTCCAAACAGCTTGTTACACAGGCTCCTCCCTCCACACCACGCTGGGCCTAAAAGAGGCCGCCCCTGCCCCCCGGCGCCTCAGTCCCAGCTGGAGGACCCGCTGCTGGGGGGAGTTGCAGGCGAGACCCTGGTCTCAGACGGGGCCTACATGATGGAGGACGAGGACCTGGACGACGGTGGCGGAATCGCTTCTTCCCACCACTTCCTGTCGCCTGCCTTCAATGTAAAGATGGAGGGCGGGGCCCTGCAGATGGACGCCGGAGACAGCCTATCGCAGGGCGGCTACGAGAGCTCTGACAGGGAGGCGGCGATTTTGGATGATGTCATAATGGGGCCCAAAAATTCAGACTCTTCGTCCAGCTGTGAAGATTAAGCGACTGTTCCTTTCCTCCCCGATCGATCATGATCCTTCACTTCCCCTTATTCTATTCCTCATGCTTTATTTTTATTACTGTTGTTATTATTATTATAAATGTTGATGAATTATGGATGGATTTGGTTTGGGCTCTTTCTATTTTTTTTTTTCCTGTTTTTTTTTTTCTTTTTCTACATAGTTATAAGAAATGAGCAGTTCATTCTTTCAGGTTTACACTCACCTTCTCCCCTTGCACCTCTGTTCTCATCCTCGAACCCTGCCCCACCCTGCCGTGCCCCTTCCAAAGGCGTTCGGGACCAGCATCGCCTTGCAGGATGGCGAGATTCCCATAATCCTTTGGGCCAGAAGTCACTGCTGGTTGGAGTGAATCCATAGACTCTACAGACAGGCAGCAGAAATCAAGTCCCATTTGTGTGTATCTGTCTGATTGTGGGATAAAACGGTTTATTTCAGTTTGGAGCAGAGGGGTTGGGGTACAAACTCTTGCCGGAGGACATTTTGGGGTGGGGGGGGTTTAACGTGGTGGGTGTAATATTGGGAGGGGGTGGGAGGGAGGGAGGGAGGGAGGGGGGGCGTAGTTACTGATCAGGATTTAGAAAGATGGGTGTAATGTACAATGTAGAGTTACTCACCTGCCTGCAGAAGTGACGAGGATGAGTTATTGTTTTATGAACTGACTGTTTCTGTGTTATGAATATGAATAACAACATTCTACAGACTGAGCTGGCTCAAAATTATTTTCTTGTGTGTGTGTGTGTGTGCACGTATGTGTATAAAGGGCTACTGCCTGCTGGATGCAGTGTGTAAACTGGTCCGCCTTCCTCCATAAACCAGTTTCATCTTGGCTCGGGAAACAATGAACATCGTGGCCTATTCTAGTCCAACCTATAAGATCCACACCCCTTTGTCGTCATCTACTGTTTCACACTCCTCCACAGTAGGTGGCGATATACGTCATTTGGCTGTTTTGAACCACGGCAGTAATTTCACAGAAGAAGACGACATTGCATTATTGGAGAAAAGACGCGTGCTAGTAGCTCCTGCTTTGCTGGCAGTAAAGACAACGACGCCAGTAACTATTATAAAGCACGAAGGCACGTGAGAAACGTAGCTGGCTAACGGAGATCGAAAATTCGCTATTTACATCGTAGATTTTGCCTCCGTGACAACTTTTAACTACATACCTACGGAGCCGGATCGCCGCCATGTTTTTACAGTTCTACCTGAACGAGAGCGGGGAGAGAATTTACACGCTAAAGGTAAGATCATAGCGTGCGCACAACAACGTTATTAGCTATAACTAGTATACAGTTTCCAACTGAATCATTTTGTCGACGCTTGTAGTTTAAGGATTCTTTTTTTAACTGTGTTTCACATTGTAAGCAAACACCACGAGGCAGCGTTACAATCATTCGTCACCGCCAGAATGCACGACTTGCCTCAGTACTGCCAAAATAAAGGGATATGTGGAGTAGATTTTTCTCTAACGGTACAGCAGTCTTTCCCCAGTATGCATTGAGAAGGATATACAAGTGTCTTTCATTACATGCACTTGGCACACAGAACTGTGATTTGGTCCGTTTCGAAGGCACTGTTCAGGCAGAGAGCTCCCTTTGGAGACTGCTAACTGTGTGCCATTAAGTAAACTCTCTCGCAAACAAAAGTATCGCTGTATGTGCCACACCTTTTGATAATCTTTCTTCAAGTTTGTGGAAATGAATGTCATTGAAATAAAATGTATTGATTGCTGAAAGAACTGCCATGCAAGTATTTTGATAACATGGCGACGACTGTAATTTGCTCGGAATTTGGGGGGTTAAAAAGTGGTGTGATCTACACTAAAACCATAGCTGTGTGTGGTGACGGTTAATGTTGTTAAATAGATTTTTAAGACATTTACGCACGTCTTATTTTGGCGATTGTTTTTTTGTGTGGTGCGTCTAATATTGGGATGGATGTAGTCAAATCTAGTTGAATCTCGCATCTGCAAGTGCCTGGACACACACACTACTCTCTCTCTCTCTATTTCAGAAGGTGGACGCAGCTGGTCAGCCCACGAGTTCGGCACACCCGGCCCGGTTCTCTCCAGATGACAAGTTCTCCAGGCACCGAGTTACCTTGAAGAAGAGGTTCGGTCTTCTGCTCACCCAGCAGCCTCGACCCGTACTGTAACATGAAGCAACTTTTACCCAGATGATAACAAAGCGCCGAGTTTTTTTTTTTGTTTTGTTTTTTTACATCTTTTTTCTGTCTTTTCCACATGGAACAGTGGTGTAATTCATTATTATTGATTATTTGAAACAATAAAAATGTGAGTTATTTTGGAAAAATGAATTTGATCATTAATTTCCTTTAATTGTGTTCAGCACAGAGGTGCCAACCCAGTCCATTACACATCCAGAATTTATGTGATGCCTGTAACCCAGTAGTGATCTCCAAAATGTTGCAAAAAATAAAATAAATAGAAAATGAACACTGCAGCCGTCGGTCATTATAGCATATGTTTTTGGATATGGATGTTCCTATTGTGTATTAATCATCAAATAAAATCATTGTTAGAGTTGGACTGAAAACATACAGGATGGTGAATCTCCAGGAACAGGGTTGGGCTGCCCTGCTCTAGCTGTTGAGTGAGGTGTGTTTTGTTAGGGTTGGAGTGAAAACCTACAGGATGGTAGATCTCCAGGGTTGCCACTGAAGAGGTTATCCCTTCCATGGACCCTCGCGAACACTATTCGCACAAGCATTGCTTCCAGGATTGGTCTCGGCGTACAAATATTAATTTAAGAACATAATGGCCTGAATTAGCGTGACCTGGTATGGGAATCTGATAGTGCTCAATACATCCAAATTATCATGCCTAGTTAACCAGGCCTGCGAAATAATCAGCATACTGTCCTGTTACGAAAAGAAAAGCACCGAATTGCTGTGTAATACGGCTCAGACTTTTTTGCCTCTTTTTTCATAAACTGCCCTCTGGTGTCATTTTAAAGAAACAACTGGCAAAGAATACGATCTAGCCGCTGGGACCAGATGTAATGTAAAGAACTTTAATACATGTTTAACCTGTACTCATAGTTTCTTTGACGATGCGTTGTTCTCTGTGAGGAGTGTTGATCTTAATGAAAATGACCGTTTATTGTTACGGACATTAAAGTATTCTAGTTCAAATTCTAATAGAGGGTCTGGTAGATGGGCATGCTATACGATACACGGAGCACATTATGCAATGACGTCGCTTCCTGAAATGAGAGGAATACGGAAGCCGGTCTCATGTTGTGATGCGGGGAAATTCTGGAAAGGAAAGAGGAATCGAACGGATCGTGGAGAGAATGGAGGTAAGGAAAAGCAGAGGCCCGACTTAAAACCAAACTCAGTTCGCTTATTCAATGATTAGCTTACAGTTGAGACGTGAAGACATTGGTCTCGAAGCTATATTATGATAATTCTCTAGTTAGATTAGCATTAGCAGGCTAGCAACGCCATCCTTAAACTTTTAAAACACAGCTTGAAGGATTAACTGCCTAGTTTCAGCTAGAATTCCCGAGAAGATCTAGATCCTAATACTTTATCAGCATTAGCTAGCGCAGGCTGTCAAGTTGTGTTGCACTGGAAGTTAAGTATAATCAATCGACTACCAAGTCATGCAAAATCAATCAATGCTCTTAACAAGAGATGAGGTAGCACTTAATCATTTGAACAATGAGTAGTTCTCTAGCTGGTTGGCTATCTCAAAGGACCCCCTGCTATTTGTTTCGCGTTTATAAACCGGGAGAAACGGCATTCATATTATGTTATGTCGCTAATGATCAGCTAAAGTTGGGAAAGCTCACTGTTTAAGTGGTTTTTAGTAATCATGAATGTGTTCTTTTGATACTTTTAGCTAATACTAATAATAGAGTTGTTTCGTTTAGCTAACCTTAAGGTTCCTGTTGAAGATGCATGTTGAAACGAATTGCCAACATTCACTGCTTGACAGTGGTGTTATCATGGCAGAGAACTAGACTAGCTCCGACTGCGCTGTAATTGTGTGTAACTTTGCACTTGGTCTTTGGATGCACAGTCATTTAACGTTGTCATCTATGGAGCAAACGGGTGCTAACAAGTCTTTACAATAAAAAGGAGAGATTTTATAGACGAAAGTAAAAACATTAGCAAAAACATGTAGCTACTTGTATCAAACACCATTTGTAATCTGTTATTTTTTAGTTTAGTGACCAACTTTAGGCCCATCTTGTTTTGAGAGACTTACGTAATATAATTATACAGTTAAGGTTGTGATGCGGGTTGAGACTGCACTATCTAGGGTTACCCCAGACCACAATGGAGGCCCCGGGCTAAACCACTATTATGGCAAGGTGTGATGCGGTAGGGGGGTACACAGCCCGCATTGACGCACAAATATATATTTTTTTAATGGTTACCACGTTAACTTTTTATTGGAGAACTGTTTCATTAGCAACTATGACTTCGCTGTACTTTGAGTCTGAAAACGAAACTCAGTCCACAACGCGGAGTGAAACGAATGTATCCAGTAACCTTTTTCTATATAAATTGATGTCGCCCGATCCATAGCGCTGACTCGATTGGAAAGGCTCCAGTTTGGGGGAAAGGACGAGGGGGACCAACTATCTAGCCAACGTTGGCTAGCATGAACCGACAGAAAAATCTTACTAACCTGCCAACTAAACTTCAAGTTTTTGACTACTTTCCCCCACCGTAATACGAATAAAAACCTACAATTCTGCTCTTATATTCGGACATTCACTCCGACTGTCTTGGGAACGTGAATGTTCCAGTATCTCGCTAGCTTGCTTGCATTGTCATTTTATTCGGCTAGTAGTTAGCTAGGTTACGAACCATTTGCTAGCTTTAACCACATAATGAACGTTTAGCTCGTTATATGATCATCGAATGGTTTGTTTGAGTAAGTTACAGTAGCCAGTGAAGTTGGCCGCCTGTGCTCTCTGGAAAATTAGAGACGTTGTTCGACCCTGAAGCTAATCGAGTTAGCTACATTAGCAGGCTAGCTTGCTAGAATAGATGAAATGCGGTGCTAGTATCGTCACAGGCATGGTGTGTGGCCAGATGGATCATTTTTGCTGGGACGCTGTGAGTAAGTTAAAGATTTACCAAAAGGACGACTAACGTAATAATATTGTGTAGTGAGATTTGGAAATTAATAGATTAGGCTAACGGCTCACTTTTTCGAATTCTAGCTAGGTACTAAGTTATCCCATAGATTTTAATCACCGCTGGCTAGCTATGGATACAACATGCACGATCCGGATAGCTTTATGGACGCCCATTGTACTATATAAGAAGTCCGCTTGTTAATTGGATAACCGCCGTAAAGTCGCGCAGTCACTCGTCATCTTACAAAATCGTAGAGCCAGCTAGCTATAAAGTGTAACGTTACCTGGTCAGAGCAGCGGTATTAACGCGTTGGAAACGTCAACTACCTAACTGCGTTGGCTTAAGTTATAATAGACAGCGTTGGATAGCGATAGTACTCATCACGTCCATGAAAAGCAAGTCACTATGGATCTTAATTTTTACTCTGATCTGTCGGACGGTGCTGGACAGCACGGTGACTCGGAGTTTTTGGATTCGCAATCTTACAATGGATACGACTCGGTCAACAAGGTGAATGAAGTTTCTTTCGACACCAACTGGTGCTCATACTGACTGCATGTCTATCATTCTGTGCCCACTTCTGCATCCGTCTATCCGGTGTGAGAAATGACTTCAGCAGTGTCGCGGTCCAGTTCTAGACGGACTGTAACGTAACATAAACAAACAGACCCACATCAGGTCTTCGCTCCGTTGCATTTGGTTATAACAGTTTTTTGTGCATGAAATGTTGAGAATACACTCGCATTGAGTCGAAGTGTAAAACATTGCTTTGAAAAATGTGGTTTGTGCTGTACCTTCTATGTGATGTTGGTGCGAAGATTGGAGTTTATGTGTGCCTGCGTGTGCGTCGCTGTCTGCGTGCTGATCGCCGCTTCTGTCTGTACAGTTCCCTGGAGGCAACGATAACTTCCTAACCATCCCAGGGGCCGGCCACCCTTTCCTTTCTTCCTCCGAGGTACAGACCCTGCTGTGCTCTGTCAGTATTACCCTATACCCAACTCTCCCGTGCATCACACTCCCAGCAGGACTGGGTGATAAACCATAAAGATAGCTGTCTAATATTTTTGAGCCAGTAAGTCATCTGCATCGTGTTGATATGACGACCAATCAGCAGCAAGGCCTTGCAGGTCACATGGAAGCTGCGTGGCCGTGGTCATTGTCAGCACCCAATAGACACAACGGATTGGTGTTTTGTTGGAAGCATTTCATGTGCCCTCTGTGCGCTAAGGCTTCAGGTGCGATTACATAAAGAGGCAAAGAAAGCTGATAAGCCATATGGCAGCAGTGACTGGAATCAAAAAGTATTTTATAATTGTCTTCATGGTTTGTGGCCCCAACCCATCTATACTCCAGTATTCTAACAGGTTACTCTATATCTTCAGTATTCTACACACATTACTCCATATACTCTCAGTTTCTACAGTCTACTCACAATATCAGTATTCTACACACAATCTTACTCTCCATTATACTCTCAGTATTCTACAGTCTTACTCTACAAAATACTCTCAGTATTCTACACACAATCTTACTCTACATTATACTCTCAGTATTCTACACACAATCTTACTCTACATTATACTGTCAGTATTCTACAGACTTACTCTACAGTATACTCTCAGTATTCTACACACAATCTTACTCTACATTATACTCTCAGTATTCTACAGTCTTGCTCTACAAAATACTCTCAGTATTCTACGCACAATCTTCCTCTACAGTATACTCCCAGTATTCTACACACAATCTTATTCTACATTATACTCGCAGTATTCTACACAATCTTACTCTACATTATACTGTCAGTATTCTACACAGTCTTACTCTACATTATACTCTCAGTATTCTACACACAATCTTACTCTACATTATACTGTCAGTATTCTACAGACTTACTCCACAGTATACTCTCAGTATTCTACAGTCTTACTCTACATTGTACTCTCAGTATTCTATACACAACCTTACTCTACACTATACTCCCAGTATTCCACACACAACCTTACTCTATTCTGTACTCCCGTTACTATGTAATTAGCATTACTATTTAGGCTGTGCAACCAGTTCTCTACACAAAACCTTATTCACTGGGGACTATGTATTTTCTACGCACTGTCACACAGTCTGCTACACGCTTCTTGATACTCTACACACTCTGCCTCAGCTTTAAAGCTCCGCTGTTAGTTTGTGGTGGTCCCCAGTAAGCTTTGTGTCCCGTGTGCATTGAGTCTATTAGGAGATGGGAGCAGAGGTGGCAGGTTTAAATGGACTATCGGCTCTAGCATCAGGCTGGTAAAATGCAAAATACAAGTAAAGGTACTAAACGTAAAGCTTTGTGCATCTGCCGGTCATTCTGGTTCAGTCTTCTGTTTGCAATATATATGAAAAGTGCCAAACTGTTGGTGCTCGGTAGGTATGGGGCATGTCGTCGTGCCAAGGCGTTAACTTGGCGAGATGGCATACCTGTCATCCCAGTGTACACCGTATTGCCTGCAGAGATGTACGCATGCATCAGCTGCCAGCTGTGAGTGGGTTTACACTGACTCCCTGTGCCCCGTGTTCTCTCTCTTCCCCCTTGCAGACATTCCACACGCCCAGCCTGGGTGATGAGGAGTTTGAGATCCCCCCCATCTCGCTGGACCCTGACTCCGCCCTCACGGTGTCGGACGTGGTGTCGCACTTCGGGGAGCTGTCGGACGGGGGCGGCGTGGAGGACGCCTCCGTCACCTCCGCCGTTGTCGGGGGGAATGACCCCTCCTTTGCCTCCACCTTCGTCAACCCCCCCTCCCAGGGCCTGGAGCACCTGAGCCTCGGGGTGATGAGCCAACCAGGGGGCGGGGCTTTGCTCAGCTCCACCCTCGGCATGGTGAGGCTCCGCCTCTGCCCACAATCTTACAGGAAGTAAACTCTTACTTGGGCTCTTGAGTGGCTCTGTCAGTAAAGGCTCTCGGCTGGAACCAGTGGAGTGGATTAGTCAGTAAAGGCTCTAGGCTGGAACCAGTGGAGTGGATTAGTCAGTAAAGGCTCTAGGCTGGAACCAGTGGAGTGGATTAGTCAGTAAAGGCTCTAGGCTGGAACCAGTGGAGAGGCCCAGTCAGTAAAGGCTCTAGGCTGGAACCAGTGGAGTGGCTCAGTCAGTAAAGGCTCTAGGCTGGAACCACTAGAGTGAACCACAATGAGAGTACATTTGCTGTGGAACCCAGGGTAGACTTCAGCTTGGTCCTGGTTTGAATATGCACTTCCCTATGAGATAACTTTGTTGGCTAAGTAGCAAGTGCACTTGACTGACATGGCCCCTGTTCCCTAATGAGCCTCTCTCCTCCCTATCCTCTGCTTTCAGGACCTCGGCCACTCTATTGGCTCCCATTTCAGTAGCTCCTCCCCCATGACCATAGACGTCCCGCTGAGTGACATGGGCCACGGGCTCCTGGGTCACAATCAGCTGACCACCATCGACCAATCGGAGCTGAGCAGCCAGCTTGGGCTGAGTTTGGGTGGGGGGACCATTATGCCCCGCCCGAGATCCCCCGAACAGCCTCTGTCAGCCACGCCCTCCCCCTCTGGCTCCCTCCAGGACGAGGATTTGGACGATTTCAAACAGGTGAGAGAAGCAGTGTCATCTGTGCCTGTCTGTCTGTCTGTCTGTGCCTGCCTGTCTGTCTGTCTGTTTGCCTGCCTGCCTATCTGTGTCTGTCTGTCTGTCTGTTTGGCCATCTGCTTGTCTTACCTGTTGCAGTGTCCTTTTGTATGCATGTAGTTGCATGCTTGGCAGTAGCCACTCTGTGCACTACTTCTGTATATTGTATCGTTTCTCCAAAGTTTTTGTGGTGGATTGTGGGTCCGTTCCTGTCTACTTTTTGGGGGGGGATGTATTTGATAAAATTCACAAAGCACACCACTGAAAGTCTGACACCCTAGTTGGTGCCCTGTATAGGGTACAAGTGGACACTTTTCAACAAAGTCATTCTGCCCTTGTATGAATTCCTGCTTGTCATTCCTCCATCCCCCTCTCTCACTCTCTCTCTTTCCCTCTCCCTCCCCCCCCCTTCTCTCCCTCCCTCCCTCCTAGAAGAGTGTACTGGTAGACTCTCCAGCCTCGATGTCCATATCCCTGAGCCCCTCTGTCTCCAGCTCAGCCCCGCCCTCCTCCGCTGCCGCCGCCCCGCCCGCCGCGATGGTGGGCGGAGCCGGGGTCCGGAGGGGTGGGGGTAAGCCGGCCATGGCGAGCGTGGCGGGGGCCGGGGGCGGGGCCGGGAAGAAGGGGCGGAAGAAGAAGGACCCCAACGAGCCGCAGAAGCCGGTCTCGGCCTACGCCCTCTTCTTCCGCGACACGCAGGCCGCCATCAAGGGACAGAACCCCAGCGCCACCTTCGGGGAGGTGTCCAAGATCGTGGCGTCCATGTGGGACAGCCTGGGGGAGGAGCAGAAACAGGTACCTGGGGGGGGGGCTGGGGGGGCCTCAGCCAAAAGTGTGACTCGGAGGGGCGAGCCTGTCGCCTGTGAAGCGTTGGGAGCTTGGCATACACTGTGTACACACACACACACACACACACACTCACACACTAAACATACATTTCACAACATAAATTTGAGTGGCATCAGCTCATGATTTGCTGTGATTCTTATCGACAGGCAGTGACACAGCAGTTTGACAAGGAACTACCGAGTACTGGTAGCTACTGAAATGCAACGAAAATAAAGTGTTAACATAGCCTATAGTACCTGTAATATATTAGCTTTAAGGGGTTTGGTAGTTACTACCGGCTTGCTAACTAGCTAACTAGACCTAACCTGGATGAGCTAGTGCACCAGCTAAAGGGTTAAAGACGTCATTACGTTTCTTCGTTCTCCCATTCAGGTGTACAAGAGGAAGACCGAGGCAGCAAAGAAAGAGTACCTGAAAGCGCTGGCGGCTTACCGAGCCAATCAGCTCTCTCAGGTGAGTGGCCCTCCACCAATTGGCTGCCTCTTGACAAGGAGGAGGACGCGCACACCGACCAATCGGCACTCCCGTGACATTTTCCACCACCGTCATTAGCTACTGAGCTAATGGCTGGGCTCGGCGCCACAAACCAAAAAAAGATGCTAAAAAAAATCTCATCAGTGAGGTGCCAGTGTGTGGCGAGTCGTTCGATGGTTAATAAAGATGTATCTAGTGCGGAGTGCCTGACCATGGCTAGCTCACTCTGCTCCTTCCGTCTGGAACAGGGGAAGGTGTCCTGTTGTGTGTGTCCTCATTTTCTTAAAAGCTGGAACAGAAGAGAATCAGAAAATCCAATCCTTATTGACATTGCTCCTGTCCATGGGATGTTATCCTGTCTCTATATGATGAGTTTTGGTGTTTTCCCCCATGGATTTCCTTGGGTCTTTTTCCTTAGTGAAACGCTCTCCCTCTCTCTCTCTCATCCATCTCCATCCTTCTCTCTGTCTCTCCAGATGAACACTGAGGTGATGGACGTCTCTGCCTCCCCTCCCCCTTCAGCTGCTGCCCCCGCCCCCACCCTCGCCCCTGCCCCCGCCCCCCGCCCCCGCCCCCACTCCCCCGCGCGCCACCCGGATCCCCCACCACGCCCCTGACCAGAACACCATCACCAACATCTGCACCTCCAACATCATCCTGGACCTCCCGCAGGTCACCACCCGCTCCCGCACGGGCGCCCACAAAGCCCCCGCCCCTAACCCCGCCCCCAGCCCCGCCCCCAACCCCCCCACCGTCACCAAGATCATCATCTCCAAGCATATGCTGGCGGGGCCGGCTGCTTCGGGCCAACAGATTCCCACCTCCCTGGTGACGGTGATTCCGGCCCCAAGCCCCGCCCCTGGCCCCGCCCGCCAGCCCCCGCCCCTGCAGCAGATGCAGAACACCCCCTTGCCGCCCCGCCTCCAGCAGATGGTGCACTCCCCGGCCCCGCCCCCGCTACAGGCCAAACCGCGTGGGGGCGGAGCCGGGGCGGGCGTGGCCGTGTCTGCCGCGTCCACCCCGCCCCCTCCCCTGCAGATAAAGATCGTCCCCGCCCCCGTGAAGGCGGAGCTGGCGGCACCCTTCATCGTCACGACGACGGCGGTGTCGGCAGGCTCCTCTTCCTCCGCCGTGTCCGCCCAGGCTTGTTCCTCCCCCGCTGTGCCTCTGCAAGTGGTGCAGTCCGCTGCCACTGCCGTGGCGACCGGCTCCTCCCCTTCTGCTGCTGAGGAGATGGCGGAAGAGTTCACTTCGGGAGAGGTAGGGGGGAGCCCCGTTTGTGGTCTGTGCCGATACCTTGGACAGGGTATGGAGCTGTAGTAATGGGTCACTGATGCCTCTCTCTCCCTCCTTCTCCCTCCCTCCCTCCATCTCTTTCTGTCCCCCCTCTCTCTCCCCCTCCCTCTCTTTTTCTCCCTCTCTCTCCCCCCTCTTTCTCTGTCATGGAGTAGGTGAATTCTCCCACTCCCGGACCTCCTCTCCCCCCCCCCTCCCTGTCAATCGGGCGGAGTGAAGAGCTCAGCACGAAGCGCCCTGTGGGGCACAACGCTGTAGAGCAGGTGGGACAGAGAGTACTGCAGCAACGAGTGTGTGGCCACACACTGCAGGTATACATGCACACGCTCACATACACACATACACACACACACACACACACTGCAGGTATACATGCACACGCTCACACACACATACACACATATACGCACACACACACACTGCAGGTACATATGCACACAGACAGTACAGGTATGTACATGCACACCTACAGTTGTATGCAAAAGTTTGGGCCCTCCTGGTCAAAGTGCTGAAGACTGGGCTGGCTTCCTTTCTGTTCCCCAGTCTGGACTGTGGAAGCTTTCTGGCTCTAGTTTTTGTTTGTTACCTACTCCGCACACACACAGTTGTTAGCCCTTTCCCTGGGGTAGGTGACAGTTATGGCTCACATCTTTGGGTTTGGGTCATGAAAATGCACTTTTGTACGTCGCTTTGGATAAAAGCGTCTGCTAAATGAATGTAATGTAATGTAATGTAAAGGGAGGGTCATAACGATGTACGCTTTCTCACAGACACACACACACACACACACACACACCTGCAGTAACATTGCTCTTCTGTCTCCACACAGGGATATCTTCATGGCCTGGTGTTCCATCCGAGGCCAAAACTCCACCACTGTCAAATGAGGGGGGTGGGGGTGTGGCGGGGGGAATGGGAGAGGGATGAGAGAAGATGGGGACAGGTGGAGAGACAGGTGTGGATGGACATAGTGTGCAGTTGAGCTCTTCGTCCTGTCTCCGTCAGAGAGAGAGAACTATAATCTAAGGGCAAGAGAACAGTTTTATTTTGTGTTTTTGTTCGTTTAGTTTTTTCTTTTTTTTTTAAAATTGCTCCCGTGATGGAGAATGGCCTCGCTGAAGCGAGAAGTGGAAGTCAATGAAGCATCACACCCGGATCCTGGACCCACAGAACACCATAAAATGTGGGAGAGATCCCAGCAGGTTTGGAGCAGTGCATTCTGGGATTGTGGAGTTGTGATGTCTGTGGCTCTAGGTGCTGTTGCTGGGGCAGCTATTGCATTCTGCCGCAGCGCTGTTGGGGTGAAGTGGAGAGGGTGCTAATTAGCCTGCCCCGCCTCCCTTTTGCCCATGCTGGACGTGTCCTCGTTCTCCGTGTCACAACCTCCAAAGAAAAGGCTGTTCACACACAGATCTGCCCTTGAAGACCATCTTTACTTCGGGAAAATTAAGAAAGGGTCCAGCTTCAAGGGGTTTTGCTTGGAGGTCAATTCCAAAACGGGGCTTCGCCCAGAAGAACATGCTTATAAGCTGAAGCTACGATTAGATGTAAACAAAAAAAAAAAAATGTAAAAGATAATCATAGGCTGAAGTGATCATTTTTTTCCAGAGAACAGTACCGGGTGCTCTTCTGTGCTGTAAATAGGAAAGCTGAAGTGGGAAACGTTTTCAAGCGGCCCACACCGCACACAGCAAGACAAGCCACCTCCTGTACAGAGTTTGGGGCCATACATTTCAAAAAGTGTTGGAACGTGTACGAGATATATGGTTCTTTTCTTTTTTTTTTTTTGTATATTTTCTTAAAGAAAACAACTTTTTACATTTTTTTTTTTCTTCCTGAAGAGTAGTGGAGAGTAACTAAAAATAATGTGCATAATCATCATGTGAAGTTGAACATCATGAAAAGACGGGCCACGTTGTTCAGCCGTGTCTGTCAACTTTCTGTTTCCTGAGGACATGATTTTGTCTTTATAATTGTGAAAGACAGTCAATCCAGTATTCATATTAATCAATGACTCCAGTAATAATAATAAAAAAAAAGATTAAAAGTTTCTTTTCTCCCCCCGCCCGTTAGTGTGTTGTTTAAATGTGGGTTGTATTCACCAACAGGGAGAGGTGCACCCTGGGGTAGAGAGTCATAGCTTCTATTTCCTGTGCTGAAGGTCATGGCTGCAAGGCTGTGTGTGTATATTTGTATTTTAATGCTTACTTGCTCACCCAACACACTGTCCGTGGCATGGCTAGTACTCTGCTTGCGTGTTCAAACCATGAGCAGTTACACTTTGGCAAGGGCAATACTGGGGAAAAAGACGTTTTCTGTGAGTATCATTCTCTCATATATATATATATATATATATAGTACACACTGGCCGTTTTATTAGGTACACCTGCTCCTTAATGTGAATAGCCTACTCCAAACAGCAAATCATGCGTCTGCAACTTTGATGTATAACGAATATAGACCTGGTGAAGTGTAAGACCAGAGAGAACGATGGAATAAAAATGGCGTCCAGTGAGCAACACTTCTGTGGCCCAAAAAGAGGTGAGGAGCATGGTCAGACTTGTTCCAAGCCAAAAGAAAGGCCACAAATGCTCAAATAGCAGCTGCTTACAGCTGTTGGTGTGCAGAAGGGCATCTGTGAATGCACAGTGCGTAGAATCTTAAAGCGGATGGGCCACAGCAGCAGAAGACCAGGCAGCGTTCCACTCCTGTCAGCTAAGAACAAGAGAATGAGGCTGCAGTGAGTATGAGATCACCAAAACGGGATGATTGAAAATGGGATAAAATGATTGACAGTGTTTTCACCATCAATGTGTTGTTTGAATGTGGGTTTATGTACCTAAAGGGAGATGTGAACCCTGGGGTACAGTTCAACCAGAGAGAATGGTGGTCTGATGAATGGACCTGCAGTCTCCAGATCTCCACCCAAGAAAGCACCTTTGGGATGTGGTGGAACGGGAGGTTCCCAGTGTGAATGTGTGGCCAAGAAATGGGCAGGAACTGCAGAATGTAACCGTCAGCATGGTGCAAAATCCCTGAGAAATGTTTCCAGTACCTTGTTGAATCCTATTTATATGCACATGGTTACACACCGTTTTTATAAATGTAATATTTTAGTTCATACCGTGTTAATTTTATTCGAACGGGTAAAAGCAAATCCTGCGGATATTGATCTGATTGTAACCGTACGTGGATATTGGTTAGTCTTGCACAGAAACCCGCTCGTTCGAAGCTTACTTTAACTCCGCCTAGCTACCTGACCACACCCTCATTCGGAGAGCGCGCGACGGCGGGAAATCAGCGAGCGCATGCTCTTGAACGCGGCAGTGGCTGAGCGCGAGAGGGCGCTGGGAGCAAGGGTAGACAGAGAAAAAATAATAATAACAAAGGCACTTAATTCGTTTTGTGATTACATCAGGCAGAGAACTGTCATCTGACTTACACCGTCCACAGCAACAAAAAAAAAGCACGTGAGCCACATTAAGTAACCTGGCAGAAAATTATCTCTGTATGTAAAATATGCAATATAAGGGTTAATTTGGTGCAAACACAGACGGCTAACGTTACAGTTCAATTGCTATACTTTGCTAACCAGTTATTATATATCAAAGCGACAATAGCCTATATCATTTTTTAAATTTAAATCACATTATATATCGTCACTAGCTAGCCTCTGTTCCGTTTTCTTGTAGTAACATTGAAAGGGTAGCCACAAGCGTACATTGAATCCTGCAATGCAATGGCGAGAAACGGTGGGGGGAGGAGAGAAAGAGTAAGGGTGGGAGGGAACGGGGAAGGAAGAAAGGGGAGGGCAGGAGGCAATTTTAATAAATGTATGCGTAACCGTGTGTCTGGGCTTAAGGGAAAATCAGAAATTTAAGTCTACATTTATGTATGTATAAAAACACTCATTATTCCAGGCATATTTTAATTATGAAGTTATATTTTTAGAGACTTGATCCACAAGGCACGATATTGGCACTTAAATACATCGATAAACATACAGACTTTTTATTTTCCCCATTTCTTTTTTGTATGTGTTAAATTTTTAGAGCAGGGAGACATTCTAAACTGCTTGTTACGGATACAGCGCAGTTTCTGCGTGAGCGAGACCTCAACCGGACTCGGTTGAAGCCACGAGCTGGAGTTTGAACGATCCGGGCGCAATGGCGGTAAACTTGGACAAGGAAGCCTATTACCGCCGGATCAAGCGGCTGTATGCCAACTGGAAGGTGAGAAAAACGCTCGGGCAGTAAAGAGTGGTTAAAATAACCACACTGAAAAGTATTTTATCGAAGCGCTGGCGTTTCGTAAAAAGGCGTACTGGACTAACATGGGCAGCGTGTTGGTGCTGGAAAGCTCCTTGAAGCGATAACGAAACTACGAGCGTTGCACGAAAGGCCTGTCATCGTATTGCTCTTGATTTATACGAATAAAACGTTAGTGTCGGAGACGGTAACGGGACCGGAAAAAGTTAAACACAAACGACGAAATTCAGTTTATATTTAAGTTATATGTGTATTTAGCCTTTTTATTTCGTTCAAGCGCTGGTTGTAAACATGCACCACGCCATCATTAGCATGTTAGCAAGCTAGGTAGCTAAGTTATATTGTATTTAGCCGGCTAGCAAATCAGATGCTTTTAGCCATGTCGCTCACTAGATAAACCATAACATACAGACGGAAATGCCCTGTTTAAGTATATAAGAAAAACCTGGAAGTGGTATTTATTGTAATGCACAAGCTTGTTTGTAGTTTAACATCTATCAGAAATTGTACATTCGGGGCAAGACAAAAAGTTTAGCCATATCCGTCATCTAGTAAGCTAACCCTAGCTATGCTGTGTGTTGGGTCGTTAGCCTGTTTGCTGTGTTGAGCCCGAGATTTCTCGCTATGTAGCAAACCTGACAAAGGAAGGCAATTTTGGCTATAACAGAAGTGCACTATAATTGTCCCAAGCGGTGGCTAAAGTGCCATGACCTGTTGATAAAGTGTCGTGTTCGCTCACCTGCTTGCTGGGTGAGTTTAATGTTCACTAAACAAGGCGGCTACCTAATCTAGTGTACAATACTAGAAATACGTTGTTTGCAGGGAACTTGGGTGAAATGGGATGGAATATTCCTAAAGTAATCCGCTAGTTTTCCAGATGCCGAAGTTCAATAGCGAGGCTAGCTAGCACTGGCTACTTAGCCAAAGGCAACTTTCCAAAACAAGTGTTTTCTCTGATCGCTCAAAGCTTTCATATTGTCGATGTGATGGTGTTTCGAATGGTCATTGTTTTTCAATTCTGTGAACTGAATTCGAGAACTTTCAGAAACACCACTCAAGCGTAGCTAGGCAGATAACGTTATTCTGTGCAGCACATTGCATACGAGCGCGAACTAAATTGGGTGCGTGGCCGATACACATTCAAATAAATGAGAAGATCGTTTTGTAAATCTAAAGATGTGTGCAATGTGTATGCATTTGTATTCATGGTCACTGAGTGGTATGTGTGTTTATGTAAATAAACACTCTCTATACAATGTGGTTCAAGGTGAATATAAAAAATGGTATTTGTGAGTATTAACCTCTTCATCTTGCTTTCCCTCCTCCTCTGTTTCTTTTTTTTTTAATTTATTTTTTTAGAAAGCAGAGGATGAATTTGGGAAGGTGGATGCCATTGTGGTGTCGGTGGGAGTGGATGAGGAGATTGTCTATGCCAAGTCCACTGCCCTCCAGGTGAGCTCCCTCTGGCTGTGATGTGCCCAGCTTCACACCTGGGTCGAAAATCTTTTTATCAGGATTTCCACGATCCTCAAAGATCCTCACAGCTCTGTTAATCCTGGAAAAGTCATGGAGCTTGCAGAGATATTCCACGTTTTTTTTTTTTTTTTTTTTTTACAACTGGTATAATTTCCCAATTAAATTTTTCTTGTTAGCTTGATATCACTTACTATCTTGATATCACTTAGAATATCAGTGTTCTGATCAGCACTTACATACCCAAAAGTATATGGTTTTGTATTTTTATTCAACTGTCAAAAGGCATCAGTCTCCAAAAACTGCCCTGACTATAGCTAAAAGCAGCCCTTCACCCATTCTCTCTCTCTCTTTTCTCTCTCTCTCTCTCCCTCCCTCTCTCCCAGACCTGGCTGTTTGGCTATGAGCTGACAGACACCATCATGATTTTCTGCGAGTCCAAGATCATCTTCCTCGCCAGCAAGAAGAAGGTGGAGTTTCTCAAGCAGGTCGCCGTAACCAAGGGCAACGAGAACGCTAACGGCCTACCCCCCGTCACCCTGCTGGTACGAGAGAAGGTGAGAGCTCCTGTAACCGCGCCCCCCCCCCCCCAACTGACCTTTCACTGTCCTGCCTGACCCTGCCTCTCATTACTGCCTAGACCAGGGGTGTACAATCTTATCCGAAAAGGGCCAGTGTGGGTGTGCGTGTGCAGATTTCGCCGGCTGTCGGATAAGATTGGACACCCCTGGCCTAGACTGTATGTCACCCCCCCCTCTCTCTCTCTCTCTCTGTCTCTCTCTGATTGGTGGATGTTTCTCTGCCCTTCAGAATGAGAGTAACAAGGCTAACTTCGAGAAGATGCTGGAGGCGATTCGGGCCAGCCGGGAGGGGAAGACGGTCGGCGTGTTCATCAAGGACAAGTTCCCCGGGGAGTACATGAAGAGCTGGAACGACATGATCACTGCAGAAGGCCTTCAGAGGGTGAGTGGGACAGAGAGCATGATATTAAAACACTTATGTGGGGAACAAAAGCTTGATATCAGAACCCTTATATAGGGGCAGAGTGCATGATATCAGAACCCTTATGTAGGGGCCGAGAGCATGATATCAGAACCCGTATGTAGGGACCGAGAGCATGATATCAGAACTCGTATGTAGGGACCAAGAGCTTGATATCAGAACCTGTATGTAGGGACCGAGGGCTTGATATCAGAACCCGTATGTAGGCACAGAGAGCGTGATATCGAAACGCTTATGTGGGGAACAAAAGCTTGATATCAGAACCCTTATATAGGGGCAGAGTGCATGATATCAGAACCCTTATGTAGGGGCCGAGAGCATGATATCAGAACCCGTATGTAGGGACCGAGAGCATGATACAGGAACTCGTATGTAGGGATCAGAGCTTGATATCGAACCTTATGTAGGGACCGAGGGCTTGATATCAGAACCCGTATGTAGGCACAGAGAGCGTGATATCGAAACGCTTATGTGGGGAACAAAAGCTTGATGTCAGAACCCTTATATAGGGGCAGAGTGCATGATATCATAACCCTTATGTAGGGACCATGAGCTTGATATCAGAACCCTTATGTAGGGAACTCGGTGGTGTGATACGGTGTATTATCTCTCTCAGGTGGATATCAGCGCCGTGGTGGCGTACACCATGGCGGTGAAGGAGGACGGGGAGCTGGCCCTGATGAGGAAAGCGGCGGGAATCACCAGCGAGGTCTTCTCCAAGTTCTTCAAGGAGAGGGTGATGGAGATCGTGGACGCGGACGAGGTGCGGAACCCTGTGTGCCCATGCACACACACACGCACGCACGAACACGTCACGGGTGTGCCGGTGTGCCCACCTCCTGGGTGGTTTGGGGTGTGTCTGGGGCGCGTGTTTGTGTACCCATGTATGAACAGTTTGGAGTGGTGTGTGTGTAAGAGTGCAGAGTGCAGAGTGTGTGTGTGTGTGTGTGTGTGTATAACAGTGCAGAGTGCTGTGTGTGTAACAGTGCTGAGTGCTGTTTGTGTGTGTAACAGTGCAGAGTGCTGTGTGTGTGTGTGTGTGTGTGTGTGTAACAGTGCAGAGTGCTGTGTGTGTGTGTGTAACAGTGCAGAGTGCTGTGTGTGTGTGTAACAGTGCTGTGTGTGTGTGTGTGTAACAGTGCAGAGTGCTGTGTGTGTGTGTGTGTGTGTGTGTAGTGCAGAGTGCTGTGTGTGTGTGTGTAACAGTGCAGAGTGCTGTGTGTGTGTGTGTGTAACAGTGCAGAGTGCTGTGTGTGTGTGTAACAGTGCAGAGTGCTGTGTGTGTGTGTGTAACAGTGCGGTGTGTGTGTGTGTAACAGTGCTGTGTGGTGTGTAAGTGCAGAGTGCTGTGTGTGTTGTGTGTGTGTGTGTGCGTAATAGTGCAGAGTGCTGTGTGTGTGTGTGTGTGTGTGTGTAACAGTGCAGAGTGCTGTGTGTGTGTGTAACAGTGCTGAGTGCTGTGTTGCAGAAAGTACGGCACAGCAAGCTGGCGGAGTCGGTGGAGAAGGCCATCGAGGAGAAGAAGTTTCTGGGAGGGGCGGATCCCTCCACGGTGGAGATGTGCTACCCGCCAATCATCCAGAGCGGCGGCAACTACAGCCTCAAATTCAGCGTGGTCAGGTGTGTGTCACAGCCTCAAATTCAGCGTGGTCAGGTGTGTGTCACAGCCTCAAATTCAGCGTGGTCAGGTGTGTGTCACAGCCTCAAATTCAGCGTGGTCAGGTGTGTGTCTGCACGGTCACGCTCCCACTGCTCTTTCTCCCGGTCTCTTCTGCCTCTCCTGAGCTTTTCTCTCTCTCTCTCTCCTTCCCTCTGTTTCTCATTCTCTCTCTCCCTTTGTTTCTCATTCTCTCACTC